>NW_010207823.1:46594-72320 GCF_000695765.1 Mesitornis unicolor
TTCAGCAGTGGTACAGAGATCCACATGAGAAGGTGGCTGCTCCTGAAAAGGCCATGACTGCATGGGCAGTGTGTGCTGAAGCAGTTTGTGAGTGAGGTTGAGCAAAAACCTCCTAGTTCTTTACTTTTATCTAACCCCCTTTTTGTGGGCATCATGGTGCTCAGTTTCCCACTGGGCTTAAACCATGACACTAGGTTCCTTGAGTTCATTGGAGACAACTTTCTGGCATAGGTAATTGAAGATCCAAGAAAGAAAAATGGTGTACTGGACCTGATACTCATCAAGAAGAAAGAGCTTGTAGAGAACTTGAAAGTCAGAGGCAGCCTTGGCTGCAGTGACCATGAGATAGTGGAGTTCAGGATCCTAAGATCCTGAATGAATTGGGCAAAAAGCAGGATCACAGCCCTAGATGTGATACTCCTTGTCAAGGATATGGCCCTGGAGAGAAGAATGGTCTAGAAGAGGTGGCTGATATTCAAGAGTCATCTCCTCCAAGCTCAAGAAAGTTCTGTCCCAACAACTAGGAAATCAAGCAATTGTGGCAGAGACCTGCATGGATAAGCAAGGAGCAACTAACTGAACTCACTCAGACATAAGAAAGACGTGTACAAGAAGTGGAAGCAGGGGCAGGTCATCTAGGAGTATAATAAAGTATAAAGTTCCTGTCTGGTCATGCAGGGATAGGGTTAGAAAAGCCACCTGGAGTTGAACCTGGCAAGGAGTGTGAAAGGCAACAAAACATGATTCTGCAAGTACATAAACAGCAAAAGAAAGACTAGGAAAAACGTGGGAAAAAATGGGACAGGAGAGCTGACAACAAAGGAAATGCTGAAGGCTTAAGTGCTTAGTGCCTTCTTTGCCTCAGTCTTTAGCAGAAAAAAAAAGCCTTCATGGAGCTCAGGCCCCTCAGACCAGGAAAAAAGAAGGCTCAAGCGAGGACTTACCAATGTGTATAAATACCTGGAGAGAGGCAATGAAGTTGGTGGAGTCAGACACTTCTCAGTGGCTCCCCATGATAGGACGAGACAGTAGGCACAAATTTAAATACATGAAATTCCCTCTGAACAAAAGAAAACACCTTCTTACAGTAGGTGTGGTCAATCACTGGCAGAGGTGGTGGATGTGAGATGTGTCAGTCTGATTCATGTTAAAACAATGTGGAGGTCATAGGGAAGATGGGACCTCTGTGGCTATTTTAGCTGTCCTTGTATGGAGAACAGATTGAGAACAAGTAGAACGGAGTATATAGTTGTGTAAAACCCATAAGGCGCCAGAAGGAAAAAACACTCCCTCAGAAGCGAGATAATACCGGTCCTGTGGTTTGAGCAAGAGCCAAGAAATAACTAAGTCTACGCAAGAGGAAAAAATTAACAAAGGTTACGAAGAGAAGATAACAGCCTTCATCCCCTGCGACCCCCACCACGATCACCAGCAGGGGACACTGCGCAAGCGCGGATGGGAGGAGAGCTAATTATAATATGAAGCGGGGATAGGTCATGCATATGTATAAGCGTATTGCAAAATTCCAAGAATATGTATTAGGTAAAAAAATATAAACCTGAAAAGAGACCTGTACGGTGTGCGTGTTGAGGGATCAGAACAGGATCAGGACATTCTGTCCCCACACACCCAGTGCTGTTTGCTTGCCTTTACTCACTTAATAAACTGTAAACTTTAATTGGAATCCTGTTTGAGCCTAAATCATTTATCACATGGAGATACTCACAACCTGACTGGACACTGTTCTAGGCAACCTACTTTAGCTGATCCTCTTGAGTAGCGTGTCAAACTAAGTGATCTCAAGAGGTCCCTTCCAACTTAAATAATTATCTGATTCTGTGAATTTCTGTTACTTAACAAAAAAAAAACCACTCAGAAAAGCGAGTGATAGAAGTATGTCTTCAGTTCCTTAAACACAAGGCTTTCATGAGATCCACTTGTGAGACCCAAGGGTGCCCTAACTAGCCTCTTCCTGCTGTCTCAGGAGGCAGTTGCTCTGCAGGTTCTGTTCCTATGTCCCAGCTCTGTGCAGACATCTGTCTCAACTATCATATGGCACCTCAGATGGCACATAAGTTTAAGTACCTCATTTGTAATTATCTTAAGAAAGTAAGATGAACATCCAAAAAACTAAGAAACAGACAGGGAGGAAAAAAATATCTTTCTTTTTTAATGTTCTTAACTGTTAAAAAATTACTGTCATGCCTTGTCTGAGATGGCTTTAAAAAGTATGCCTCAAAAATACTGAAAAGATAAGCATGAACTTCTAGGACCTTGGCAACCAAGTGAGTTTGTGCCATATCTACTCAAAGGTAAGACATCCTTGGAAAAATGAGATGGACTTAACTCAAAATAAACTTTCCCAAAACATCAAGAAACAGTTGTCTTTGTAGAAGTACTTCTTTCTAGAACCTTTAAATTAGAATCATAGAATCATTTGGTGGGAAAGACCTTTAAGATCATCGAGTCCAACCATAAGCTGTTCACTACTAAACCATGTCCCTAGGCACCTCATCTACCCATCTTTTAAATACCTTCAGGGTTGGTGACTCTACTGCTTCCCTGGGCAGCCTGTTCCAATGCCTGGTAACCCTTTCAGTAAAGAAATTTTTACTTATATCTAATCTAAATCTCCCCTGGCATAACTTGAGGCCATTTCCTCTCATCCTATCATTTGTTACTTGGGAGAAGAGGCCAACCCCCACCTCGCTACAACCTCCTTTGAGGTAGCTGTAGAGGGCAATAAAGTCTCCCCTCAGCCTCCTCTTCTCCAGGCTAAACAACCCCAGTTCCCTCAGATGCTCTTCATAGGACTTGCCCTCCAGATCCCTCACCAGCTTCATTGCTGTTTCCTGGCCACGCGCCAGTGCCTCGATGTCCTTCTTGTAGTGAGGGGCCCAGAACTGTACACAGTATTCAAGATGTGGCCTCACCAGTGCTGAGTACAGGGGAAGGATCATTTCCCTGGTCATGCTGGCCACACTATTCCTGACGTAGGCCAGGACGCCATTGGCCTTCTTGGCCACCTGTGCACTCTGCTGGCTCATGTTCAGTAGGCTGTCAACCAATACCACCAGATCCCTCTCTGCCATGCAGCATTCCAGACACTCTTCCCCAAACCTGTAGCATTTCTTGGGGTTCTTGTGAAGCAAGTGCAGGACCTGACACTTGGCCTTGTTCAACCTCATACAATTGGCCGCAGCCCATTGATCCAGCCTACTCAGGTCCCTCTGTAGAGCCTTCCTACCCTCAAGCAGATCAACACTTCCACCCAGCTTAGTGTCATCTGCAAACTTACTGAGGCTACACTCAATCCCCTTATCCAGGTCGTTGATAAAGATGTTAAACAGCACTGGCTCTAACACTGAGCCATGGGGAACACCACTTGTGACCAGCCATCAACTGGATTTAACTCCATTCACCACAACTCTTTGGCCCTGGCCATTCAGCCATTTTTTTACCCAGGAAAGAGCATGCCTGTCCAGGCTATAGGCAGCCAGTTTCTTCAGCAGAATGCTGTGGGAAATGGTGTCAAAGGCTTTACTAAAGCCCATATAAACGACAGCCACAGTCTTCCCATAATCCACTAAGTGAGTCACCTTGTTATAGAAGGTGATCAGGTTAGTCAAGCATAATTTGCCTTTCATAAACCCAGGTTGACTGGGTCTGATCTTCTGGTTGTTTTGGATGTGCCACATGATGGCTAGACAAAGAGAAATCAATGTTTCTACAGTAAAGTATGCATATCACATTTTTGCATCAGAAAAGAAAGGATTACTGTAGTAGCACCATGACAAAAGCAAGATTATGCCAGATCTTTTGTTTACGATTCTGTACTGACCCTCAGCTATTGTAGTACTAATTCTCTCAGCAACATTTTGTGCCATTAAAGATTATCTGCAGTGCCATGAAACACGAGGCCTAACCCTGAGTATAGCAGAGTTCAATTTTGTGGAATGCAGGTTAATCCAGCTTGAATTGCACTTAATCTTTGTTAGTAGATTAACAAAATATATTTTCCTGTTTCTTCTAGATTACATAGAAATGTTTGTAGAGATTAAGAATTGACATAGCTTAGAGCTCAATAACAAAACCTTTATTGGTTATGATTTTGACACTGGAAAAACATGGTATTTGCAATTGAAAAACTCTCTAGGAAATAGGAAGACACAAAAAAACCCCAGAAATCTCAGAACAAAATGAAGGTTTTCCTGGATATATACATCTTTTCCATAGGGAGCTCTCTTTGTTATCTTCTAGGTTAATGATTTTACAACTTCTATATATAATTATGCAACTGCAAGAGAAAAATTTGAGTCTTTAACAATACACATATATAGTATTACATATAGGCACATAATGCCAAATTGTCTCTGGTATAAAAATAGCACAAGAAATAAATGCAGGTAGCTGTGACAGATACCTCTATGAATATCAGAGAAGTTCAAGTCCATATCAAGATTATGGCAGAGGCCTGACTCCATTACAAACCAAGTTGAACTCTGTTATTTTTGTAGGCGCATTTATTTGATCAGAACTCATAGTTTAGCCAAAATTTTTGAATAATAATGTTAGAAAACAATGTGATAGAACATCATTAAATTAAGCTATTTAACATATTCAGAAATCTCAGTGACAAGTCTCATTAATTAGGGATATATTTTCCCTTTGTTGAGTATACATCAGTCTCATTAATATTAACTGGAGAAATTTATGAATGTTTAAAACTGAATATGACATTTAATAACTGCATCAGCAATTGCATGGATATGTGTTCAGGTAATCCAACTGCTTGTTTCTGGAAATCATTGTCTGGAACATTTCAGCCTTGCTAAGTAGTCACGTTTGCTGTACATTATGTATGAAGCTGTCCAAAACATAAATCCTCCCTTCTGGATATCATTCCATTATAGATATATTACTTTTACATATGTGGTATTTTGGTTCACCTAATTAGTTACACATTTTGAGTAATAATCAAGCCATTGCTTTGTGAGAGACACTGAATGTTTATTGCTAAGAGAATTGCCAGAAAATTCTCTATAAAGTCACATTTGTAAACGAATAAATAAAAATAGTAAATCCTCTCAATTATTTAAAGTAGCTGTATAAAATCCTGTCTAAACTCTGCATTTGACTGCCTCTATATAAAATTATCTACTTCCAGCTGACTAAACCAACAGCTCTATTTGTAGTGTTCTTTTCCTTAATGTTCAGATATATTTACACTTTAGGATATAACCTCATAAAGAATTTGAGGACTTTTGAAAACTTGCCACTCTTTACAAATGAAGGAACCAACCAACCAAACAACCTAAATCATTCTGGGGAAAGATGACAGTCTTTTGTTTGTTTGTTACAATCATCTTTTTCTTTCCCCCCACCACCCAAATGTTGCTGCATCCTGTTCTGACTTATCAAATGAGTATTAAACAAAAGTTCATATTATTCCTTAGTTGTCAGTTCATCTTTTAACATCCAGTAGAACCAGCACAGCATCATCTCACACTGTACTGAGCACTCAGACAAGGGGTAACCAATTATGCTGAGTAATCCTCTTAGTTGACACTTCTATTTATCTTTCCTCCCTTTTGCTCTATTGCTTGCATCTATCAATATGAAAAACAGGTTAACATGCATCTCTGCCCTACATAGAGTATTCCTACACCTTTTTCTAAAACTAACCCACTGCGATTTGGTCAATCTAAGCAAAGACATCAAAGTAAAAAGGTAGCAGATGTCTTCATGGGAGAACCTTGGACTGAAGTTCTAAAATGAGCCTCAGGGATGTAGATGCCCAGACCTCAGTCAGGTTCAGTGGGAATCATAGTTTCTTTGGGCTTCTTTGAGAATCTCAGTCACATTTTAAAGGTTGTACTAGATGATCCTTCTGGTCCCTTCCAACCTGGTATTCTATGATTCTATGATTTTTCATCAGTACAAACAGCAAGTTTTATTAAGCAATTGTAATAGAAACAACCATAAGAACAGTTTATAAAACTGTAGCAATTATAAGGAATAAGCAAAGAAATTACTAGCAACTATGATTAAAAATTTATGATTCTGAAAACTCTGGAGCTAACTGAACTTTAACTTACAGTACATAAAGAAAGAGAGCAGATAACATCCCAGTGCTTTTAATACTGTCCCATAATGTCATATGCCTTTTAGTATTGGAGACATTTCAACATCTGGGTTAGGATGTTCTTTGGCTTAGTTTGAGGAGTACACTTGCACACATCTGTTGTGCTCCCTGTTACCCATGACTGTTACGCACTTCTGCTTTGTGTGTCTGTCTGGGAGAAAACACCACTGAATTTTCTAAAATCTCCAGATTATTTCTACTAAATATATTTATTTGGACATATATATATATGTATGTGTGTGTGTGTGTCTCCAAAATATTTGGATTCTGCAAAGGTCTAAGTATGCCAAATTCTTTTTTCTTGTTTTTTTGTTTGTGTGTGTGTGTGTGTGTAAAAGTAGAACATAGAGAATATGGAGTTCAAGAAAAAAGCTGCGGGACTTGCTTGGAGAAAGGTGATCATAAACATAAAAGAATTCTTTGTGCTCATGAATATTAAGGTATGTTTCCTAGCAAAGATGAACCACAGTTTCTATGAATGAACATGCACCTGTGAAATGTTCATGAGAATTTCATCTATAGACAGGAATGATATGAGCCAGTTATCATTACCTAGACAAAATTGTTACTGTATATTAATGGATTTTGAGCTTCTGTAAGGATTAAAAAATCAGACTGTATCACATCTTAATACCAGCTGGCTGCATAGCAAAGGATATTGTTATGAATCCTGTGTTCTCTCAGATCTGAGTGTTAATTCAATGACTCAGTAACAGCATTACAGTATAATTAATCACTTGCTGCTACAACTAGAAAACCTTTAACAAATGTTGTTCTAAGCAACCGTGTTCTTATTCTAAGAAGTGATGCAAAATTTGAATATATTACTGTTTGGTTTGCATCTTAATGGTCTGAAAACATGGAACATTTTTCCCCTCTAGTGTCTGGTATTGAAAATTACAAGTTGAGAGCATTTTTTTAATAATATTTTAGTTAATTTACAAAGATTTTTTAGAATTATTAGCATGTTAAAATCTTAGATCTAATGAGTTATTTTGAAATTCCTAGTGAAGTATTAATATCAGACTCAATTCTCATACTGAAATCAAGGAAAGTTTCATTGGTGATGTTAATGGGCTTTAAATTCCATATTAAAATGAGAAACTGGGTAGAAGACAATTTTGGAAATTTCAGATGAGTTAAAGTAACATCATACTACCAAGCTAGAAGCAATTATACCAAATATAGATTAGAACTCATATTGAAAATGTGGATATTTAACTTTTGGAAAACTTCTACACCTTCACATGCATCAATATCATCTGCACTACAAAGCAAAGGGTTCTGGGAATAGCCAACAACTGTTCACTTGCAGTCAGAACCTGATCTGCCTTATCCAAGCTTGCCTCTGTAGGCTCTATAAATTTAACACAGTGAGCCATAGATTGATACTGGCATTTACTAGAGCAGCTAAATTCAAGAATTCAAGAAGAGCAATTCAAAGTGACTGCTATCTGTATCTGGAATATCCAAATCCTATGGAGTCAATAAAGAAAAACAGGTTTGTGATGTAGGAACTTATAGTAGATATTTTGCATGTGGCATTTTCCTGTCTGTGTAGGGTGTTTTGGAGAACAGTCAGAACCATTAATTGCAGCTTTGAATGTCACTGTAGTGACCAGATTTTCTCATAGGCCTGAGCGCCTGTTCTCTGAATACACCCAGTAAGCAGTAAATATTATTACAGAGAAATCAGACTAAACAGTGGAATGTTTAGAATCTTCTGCACGCAGTATACATTCCCACAGAATTTACAATCTATTGTATAATTGTATTAAAATAAATGCCTTTGTGTGTAAAGGGAACTTAGCCTGGATTGTACTGCTTCTTGTCAGATGTCATGAGAGCAGTCTATACTTGGAAGTTTGCCTGTTTTCTCCAGCCATTATCTTAGTGAAATTTATTATCCCTTTGAACAAATCTTACCTCAGATAACTAAATTTCTGTAACTTTTTCCAATTGATGTTAAAACTTGTGAACATTGTTTTTCCTGTTCGGTTATTTGGAGTTAGGGATTTTTGTGGGATAAAATATTTATTTTTTTTTTTTTTTGCTAAAGGCATGCTGACTATCAAAGACAACAAGCTTACTCTTGCATACACAGCTTACTCTCCAGCTGGCCTTTCTTGGGAAAGGCAAAAGGAAAAACATTCATGTTCATTTGTTCCTAGAACATCAGTACACATACACTATTTCTTCCCTCTTCCCATTCTCAGGCTGAGAAAGGGCATAAGGTAATAGAGGGATCTTTTTTGGTGATGCAGTTATGAGCTAAAATCACATGTAGGACTTTGCACTTCTTGGTGAACTTCACATGGCCCCTGTCAGCCTAGTTCTCTAGCTGGATTATCAAGAAACATGTTTTTCTCTTATTACTCCTCTCCTTTTACTTTCCTGCTTTTAAGCAGAGTTAAGATCAGTATAAAATACAATAATCAGTAAAGAGAAAAAAAATTGTCTTTATACTACTTAAGAAATTAAGTATGCCAAATACTACCCATTCTTCTTTAAGAAGTAGAGATATAAGAGCTTGAACTTAATAATAAACAAACCAACCCAGTGAAGAGAGTCTAATGTAAGATTTTTACACTGCTGTTTAATCTCCCAAACATCCTATTCACATGTGAAAAGTTTGAAGCTGCCACAGATTTGTAGACATTTTGGTACCTGGTCCTTTGATACAACACTGTATTTTCCCTGTACAGGCAATTGCCTAAGTATTTTCTGGCCTAAAAAATATTTGTGGAGGAGGACACATTCAGGATAAAGAACTCCTACATATAAGAGATTGCTTCATTGCAACTGTCCAATGAATGCAAAAAGAAAAGATGTACAATTTTTAGAGTAACTTTATAAAGAATCTTAAATACAATACTGAAGTCCATTATTGTTTAAAATGTTTAGCATTCCAGTATAAGAATGAAATCAAATAGCTAGTTTTCAGTTAAAAAGGGTGTTGGTCATCCAAATGCAGACATTCTAGCACAAGTATATCAGGCTTAAAAAAAAATCAAGAAATTGTATTCCAAGAGAAGGAAGTTTCAATGCCCTGTAGCAATCTCAGAAAATTATGCTTTATATACATCAAGTAATTAATTTCTCTTACAGAACTTGCAAATTGAAAGATGCTGCAGCTTATTACTTCTAGTGTCCTTTAATGAAGATAATTGCCCTACAGGGGAAAAAGTTCTAAACAGTTCAGTGTAATAACATACATTTTATTTTGGTGTTTACCCACTGCCAGAATCACTGCTAATGGATTACTTTCAAAATCTCAGGAAGCAAAAAATCTTGCCAAGCTTGGGTGAGCTGTAAAAATCTGACATTTGTTGAACCTTTGGCTAAATAGTGCCAAAGGAAGTATAAATCAAATACTTTGCCTAAAATGGCTCTTTAACAAAATCCCTCAGAGTTTGCTGTAGATGAATTAACAAGCAATTGGTTGCAGAGGGAGTTCTCTGTAGATGGCAAGCTAATGGATTCTGACAGGTTGAATGGTGCAAAGATAACGGGCTGAGCTGTCCACTGACTGTAAAGCAGAAGCTGATTAAGGTTAAGACTTTAGGAAAACACCCCAACAAAACTGGATCAAATTGAATGATTTATTTGATTTAGGGGTTGAACTGCAGAGGTTCAGTTTCTTTGCTAAAGATTGATGTGCTAGTCCAATTCAAGCATTTGAAGTTTTACACTGGTATCATGACTTGCTACCTAATTAATGATTGTTCTAGTATTGCCATTCACTCCTCCTTTCTAAATATGGAGAATCACACAAAATTTACTTTATTGTATCAATACTGTCTTTGAAATAATTTCAGATTCAAGTAGATATAGAGAGTTATTATTGCATAATTTGTTGGAAATTTCTTTCAAAAAAGAGTACCTGAAATCAGATTTCAGGTGATGAAGCAAGACTAAATAATAGTAAAAGTTATTCACCAAAGAACTGTTACAGAGTTTTTTATCGAGAAGAAGTGTCATTTTGCTAATCTATCTCAAAGCACAAAAAGACAATATAATTTGAAATTAAAGATTTTGCCTTTCAAAAACCATAAACACTCCAACTTATGCAGACTTTTTTTGTCATAAACCTTAATAAGATGATTTAAATGATCAAAAATATGTTTCTACTTGGTCAAAATCTTCTGAGAATTTTCTTTGTAAAGTCTTAGGTCAAGGATATAGAACAATTGAATATTTTTCATACTGTTTACTTTGAAAAATTATTATGTGTTACTGAAAAATTATGTGTGCTTAATCTTTGTATGTGACACAGATATGTGACAAATATAGGCCCCTCAGAGAATGATGATAATACTTTTAAGTTCTCTTCAACAATTCCACATGGCATAAGCAGGAAGAGAAATGACACTTCCTGAAGGGAATGAGAAAGTAGTTACAGTATGCATAGATGCAAAGTCAGTATTTACTCCATAACCTTACTGCACAGAAATAAGCAAGTAGATTCTGAAATACAATATTGAATTGACCTAGGAGATACTTTTTCAAGGTCACTTTGCTAGACCTGATCCCGTGTTAGGCAGAATAAGAGGCAGACTGGATGACCCCTTGAAATTCCTACAACAGCTGTTTGCTGTCATTGCTCCAGTATTTGACATATCTAGTATGTTGAAAGCTACTAATATTTCATTCTGAGGGCACAAAAGACACAAAAGAAGTTGAAGAGAGATAAAGTGTAATAGATCAAAATTTCCAACTAGGAAAAAATGTCAATACATATTTTAAGTACCTAAGCAGCTTAAATTTTTTTTTAAGGTCATGTTTATATGTCTCATTCGGAATTCAAGTGTCATTATAATGTCATAGATCATTTTTAAGCCACTGCAATCTTCCAGGTAGAAATGAGACAGCAATCACTGTGGCTATATAGTTTCCAAATTGTTGAAAATAATGATGTGTGACATTTTTCCATTCTGGATAACTGCAATATAGATTGAGTCTAAAAAGACTTCCTGCTCTGTGCAGGTGTTAATGATATCACTGGCAAAGAATAGATGTCAGGCAGATTGGGCTTGACAGTCCAACAGGTAGTAACCTCAACTCTTTTCTGAAGAGAGAGGGTGTTTGCTTATGACACATATTCCTGGAAATTTTGGGAGGAAAAAATCTGCAAAAATTGTCATTTAGCTTGAAAGACATGAGAGTAAAAGGAATCACTGGCACAAAACAGTGAAGTCAGTTGCTTGCTAGAAATAGTCAAATTTGTCTTTTTGCAAACCATCGGTTTGCCTGTAGAAACCAGAAAAACCATGGCAGCTTAATAACATCAATAGGAGCTCTCATGAAAAATATTCAGAGATGGGGTGAAACAGATACTAAAATTGCAGGAAAAAAGATCACCTGGAAATTAACTTTAAAAATAACAAAGACAAATAAACCCCAGAAAATTTAGCAGTGAAAGCTCCTTCTGAACTTTGGATTGCATTTGATGTGCACAGCTTTGTTGTGTCAGTACACAAGAACAGCATCACAAACTTTACTTTGATGAAAAGCAGCTGCCTGTATTAATATGAGTTTTGTGACAATTCAAGCAGCTGAGGATAAGCCAAAGGGTAATGCAGTGTGTTAGAACTGATTTTGATTTTAGATAAAACCATGGATTTGAGTGACTGGAACACGGACACATTAGGCATGTAGATACAGTGACATAAGAAATCTTCCAGTTACCATTGCTAAAAACATGTCTTAGGAATTTCATTTTGAATATTTTGTTTACCAGAAGAGTCAAGTTATTTGAGCAGAAAGTGCCTTGAGCATCAGGATAAAAAAATGTACATTTGTCTCTTCTTCTCAAGTGTAACTGGCACTGAAGCTAGGTTTTTTTTCTTTCCCTAGATGTTTAATGCATCAATCATGCTCTGCTTTTGTGGAGGTGTTGCAATAAGATGAAGACAGAACTATCTGAAGTAACTGAAGTATGCCTGTTAGTGGTTGCAAATTCAGTGGCGGCATTATGTGTGTCCTGAATATTTTCTGGTCTCAAAACCATTTGAATCCTAAATTCAGTTGAGACAAGAAAAAAAAGGAAGAAAAAGGAAATCTTTATAATGGCTTTTAGTTCCAAGCATTCCAATGGTGACGAACACAGCTGAGCTCCAGACCTGCAAACCATTTAAACACAAGTCAGCTTCAGGGATAAGCATTGTTTGACTGGGGCATTCACATCCTGAAAATGTTTGTGTTGAAATGAAACTGCACAGAAAAAGAACGCTACGTAAAGTAACAACAAAAAAACCCAGCAGTGACCATCTTTCCCCTTCTTCACTTGTACAAAAAAGGTCATGTGAAAAAAGAAACTTCATCTGAGTCCCCTGTGAAGTGTCTATATTTGAAAGACAGCAGGAACTAGTTTTTCAAAAAGGTCCTCAGCAAACTGTAAAGCCTTGCTAACCTACCCAAGTTTTTCTGAAGTGGACAGAATGGACTGTTCCCCAGTCAATAGTTTCCACAACACACACACAAAAAAAATCTTTCCATGTCTAGGAGAGAAAAAGACACTTACTAATAAATACAGATATTCGGAACCCCATGCATGCCCATAACTGTACAGGAAGTACATGCACCATACACCCTTCAGCTGGAAAGTTTGTCTGAAGAATACTCCTGTAGAGCTCAGCTGACCTGCTGCTCTCTCTACTCCGCTGTGGGGGTAGAGAAGCTGATATTTGCTTTTTACCTCTGAGTTCTTCTGAACTGCAGAGTCCTGGCACGTCAGGGACTTTGATGGTGAGAGTAACAGGGGGTGCAGAGCATGCACATAGATAACACATATTGCACAGCTCCAGTTACTGGTACACAAAGTTCTCCTTTACCTCTAGCACTTTATCATGTGTATATCTTACTACAGGTGATTCCCATCCACCCTACACAGCTTGCAGCTGTAAACAAAGACAACTAAAGGACTCCTTAGCCAATCCCAGGGTCCTCTCTGAAGCCTCTGCAATGATGTAAAGCACACTGAAATGGTGTAAGGAGTTTTAAATGGCATTATATAGAAATTCTGGAAATAAAGACTTTTTGAAGGGTGGCCAGTTAATCTACCCAATAGTATCCAATCAAGTTCTGTTTTGGCTTGAGCTGTCATATTGAATAAGAAAACATAATAGCTTCTCATAGCTTGAAATTCAATTTAAATAGGCAAAGATCATTACAGAAGGGTGTGTAACATCAGCTGCAGCTGACTGTCACAGCTGTAGGAGCTGAGAACATTTACATTGGTTCAGAATCTGTTTGTTTGATTTAAAGCAGATTAAGGAGGAAACTACCAAACTCTGTGGTGGCACAGGCCTCCCACTTTCACGCAACACAATGTGGGTAATGCCACTGCTATTAAAAGCTGCTGTGGAACTCTCAGTTCAATGTAAAAAAATCAGCATAGTTGAATTCCATGGGGCAGCTGGCTCTGGATTTTCATTTGATAGATGAAATCTATCTGACACTGAAGTGAAAAGAACAGTTTGAGATAGTCTGTTTGAAGTTAGGTTTGAAGACAAATCCATCAGTAAATGTATTCTCACATACTGAGAGGGCAGAAAATCTAAACATCTGCAGCCAAAGGTATGCAGGTGTTAATTAAAAATGAAATTATAATTGTAAGGGGTGTTGGTATGGGTAATAGAAAAGATGTCATGTAACAGGGATATGTATTTCCCATAATATATGGTACGCAGAGTATATATGCATACATATACAACACTAAACAGGCTTTCAGTCTGCCACATCTTCTACCTAACTCTAACAGTTAGAGCTGTGACTTACATCTGGAATGAATGATCAGCAGATAATTTCAGAATACTGCTGTGAACAGACCTCAAATAATAAATTGTAGCACAAACTCAATTCCTAATTACTTGATTGCAGTCCTTTTAATAGGGAACTCTTTTTCAGTGCTTTTGCAATGTTTACTACTTAGAAGCTCAATTTATGACAGGGGCAGTATAAATAAGCATTAAATTCATAAGTGTTATTCCTATTGCTATGGAATTTAATTTCTGTTGCCATAAACATAAGTCTCTTTCATCTTTTTCCTATGGTTTAGAAAATACTTCTTCAAATTAGTAGATAAGGCTCATGGACCGTTTCCAAATTCGTGCTTTCACCTTATACAGGTCATGATAATTCCAATATTTAAGTCACTATGTATCAACAAAGAGACCACTCCAATGCTTTTTAGAAAATCTCTGTTTACAGTTTACAGCTGTATTAACAAATCTCTGAGTCATTTAGGTTTTTTCAGGGATAAGATTTTTTCAGGAGTTTGTCTGATTTGCTGTTGCTTTATGAGAGAGAATATTTGACTGCTATCCCCAGACTAATATCTTAATGTAAAAAGCATGTTAATTCTATGATGATTAGTTTTAAGTCAAAGTTACTCATTGTCTGTTAAAAATAACATCAATGTGATAAACATAAGTTTCAGTAAAACAAACTTTTTAGAAAGTTTTGATGTCTCTAGTTTATGTGGCAAAGTCCATATCTGTAGCATCAAGCATTCCTAGCTTTTCTTGCAGTAATTTTAAAGCTATGCCATTCTTGTATTTTATGACTACTCTATAGCTGTCTGTAGAATTTTCACACGCACATAATTGCTATCAACTGGTATTTCAACTTTCTTACGAGGACATAAACTGTTTTATTAGAAGTTTAAAAATTCACAAACTAAAAGAGACCTGAAATTCTTACTATAAATCTGTTCACAGATAACCTGTAATCTTCTGAACATGAACATCAGAAATGCTGGTCTTCAGAGAAGACTGACAAAACTGCCTGCCTGTAAATAAGCAGCACTGTAGGCTTTCCCACCAAGTACAACAAAGTGTTTTTTGGCCAAACTGAGGAGTTAATCACTGATTTCACATATGTACACTTTAAAATAATGTTAACTTCACTGATGTGAGCAATCTTAGCAAGGAGAAAAGTGCAACTCAAGCCTATCTCATGCTTTCAGCAGAGTCCAGTATCTGTGAAGCTGCTGATTTCAACAGTATGGAAAACTATGGGAATGAGTGACAACACTTACTTCACCCGGTAAAATGGAGATTTCAGGGCCAACTCTGTGAGAAACATCATGAACTTTAGGCACTGGTGCAAGAAATGAGAGATGCATCCTGGGGCATATTAGACATTATTTGAAGTACAGAGAGTGGAAATATCCAAAAGCTATATTTTCACTGAAGCCAGGGGATATGAGGCAGAAAAGTAAACTAATAGCATAGCTAAAGGGGCTGACAGAAAGCTAAGAGAATTTACATGAGCTTTTGAACTTTGTATCACTAGTGACCAACTTATATGTTTAATTCAATGATATTCTTGATGTACCTAGATCAAAACAAAGGTAAATTAAGAGCTTTAAATGGTTTTATATGGAGATGCTGAAAATAAAGAATTTTTGAAGGGAGACCACCTAACCTACCTGATAGTGTCCAAAACCTCTAATCCAGTAACAAATGTTTAGTTACGGTTACACCAAAAAGACTATGCTGTAGTGGAACCCAGCAGATGAGGTGAATCACAGTCTCGTAAACTCCACTAGCTTTGCCACTTAACTGATGCCTCTCAAAACGGTATGTTTTGGAACAATTCCAGAGAAAATAAACCAAACATCCTCTAATGTTTATCTTCATTGTATCATCTCATCCAAAGACAGCTGTGCAAACCTAAGCAGGAAATTGCCTTAGTACATGATCATGAGAAAACATCTAATTACACAGTTCATTTCATGGTAATTTTTTGAAAATGTATTAGATATATATTCCCTGAATAAAACATGTTTGTGAACAAATGGCATTTATAAGGAAGGATATTTGGAGAAAAACTCAAATATTTTCTTTTAAAGTTATCATTCTTGCAACACGCAAGGTACATTTTCAGAATTTCACAAGCTGCACAAAAATTGTCTTAAAAATGTACTGGAAGATCAAGACTGAATTGCATACTGACAGACTCATAGACCACTCAGAAAAGAGCGAGGAGAGTACTAAACTTGAAAGTCAGAAATTAATATATGTAATTATATATGTGGAATATATACAACAGCCCACACAGCTGAGTCTCTATACAGACAAGTATTGAAGTAATGGGTCACAAATGTGAAAAAGGAAATCACAGTCTGCCCTATTCAGAACAGATTACTTACAAATATATATATATTTATATATATTATATATTTACAAATTTCTGCCTCAGCTCTAAAGTGCTATGGAATAAATCACATCTAAAGCTTGGAATTCAGAGAAACATAGTATACTTCACTGTATTTAGAGAATGTATCTCTCAAGTTTAATAGAGGGACGGAAGCCAATGTATTGCATTATTATGGATATTCATTCAATAGAGATAATAGGTCTCCCTCAGATAAGGTAGTCTGACATTGTGCTTCTAAGATGTGAAGGGATTCAAAAAGCCTCAGGTGAGATGACCTTAGTGGAAGCAACAGTCCAGAATAAGGACAGTTCTTATTCTTGAAAAGTTCTACAGTGTCACTGAAGCTGAAAGGCTTCCTTTTTGCTAACTCTAAATATGCTAAACTAGGCATATTCTGAACAAATGCATCCATCTCTGCAATAAATCTAATTGTGCAGTGTCTGAAATTCTTTGATGGACTAGGGGTGTTCATGAGCATTGTACATTTGTAACTATTCATATACTTCTTTAAAATACTCAAGTTTCAGAAAAATGAATTTTGGTAATTAGACTTAGAAATATACTTAGAAAAGGAAGAACCATAAGTAGTGTGAATTTATCATGACAAATGTTAATAGCACAGACCAGCTACAATTTGTATTAGTCTTGAAGAACAAAACATAGCTATTAAGAAATAAGAAGAGTCTATGCACTTAATGACAAACATTTAAGATCAAATAATCAAATAGTTGGTGAAAACAAACCAACTATTCTAGATAAGAAAAATGGATATTGACAAAAAAAAGAATCAGCTAAACTGGGCACACAAGATACACAGTATTATACAGTTTTGCATATTCTTTCGAGGATAAAGTCAACTATGCAACAGTGGAATACTTTGACAAAATAACTAAGAGACCATTTCAGGGACATTACGGGCATCCCTGCAATAGCTAAGAACATGACACAAACTCAGAATATGAGGAGGTACTGAAGAATGTAGTGATAGAAAATAGCAAGCTGCATCAGATAACACTTAGGACATAGTGAAAGAAATAAAACACGTTAACTATATATTCTCTCCATTGAAAACCAAGCTGACTGACAGAAAAACTGCAGTCATAGTCTGGTATAAGGCTTCTACATGGCACAGAGGTGCTGTGGACGATTGTATATATTCCCTGAACACTTATTTCAAATAAAGAATCACCGACTGTCCTGCTGAGACAAAAGACAGTTCCAGAATGAAGCTGGGAAATGTTCATGCAAACATAATGAAATATTGGAAGAAGTAGATTCAACAGCAGAACTTGCTACATGCAAACAAGTATCATTCAAACAGTGAAGTCCAAAAATAGCTTAGCAACTGGGCTTTTTTTTTTACAGTAATACAATAGTAGTTGTAACAGGAGACAGCTGTATCATAAGAAATAGATTCTCAGATGAGAAGAAATTACTTATCATTGCCTATGCCTCAAAGAAATATCAACAAATATATAAACAATATAGATCACAGAAAAACAGGCTCCAGTCAATTTCAGATGATATTTAATTTTCTTGGAAAATACTTCTGAAGTTACGCTAAGCATTACTATAGTTGAAGAAACTCAAAGTCATATTCCTATTTCAGTCTGTATAGAAGGGAATCAAACAGGTCACCCTAATCTTTTTTCTTCCTCAAATATATTATTAACTCTGCCTATGGCATTCCTATACATAACTGCCTATTCCATCTGTATCATAAATCAGCATATGATCTAATATCTTTTTTATCCTGTACTAATTTTTTTTACACTGCTCAAATCTCATTTAAGAGATATTACAGATTCTTACATAACTTCACAAGCTCTGAAAACTGAATAACTGTAAGATCCTTTGGCATCTGTGGCATCTTCAGTTTCAAAGCCAAAGGTCTTGTGTCCAGTTAGGCTTGAAATGAATAATCATCCATCATTTAGTAGTGGATCTTAAAGGTCTTTTCCAACCAAATGATTCTATGATCTCCAGGTCCTTAGAAGAGACGCACTACTTTTAACTAAAGCTGAGTCCAGATTTTTCTAATACTAGAATTTTGAAAAAACTAATAGGGTTGGATTTTTTTGTTCCATACTTAGAAAGGCCTTACTCTTCCTATTTCATTACATACTTCTGTCTCCTATATTTTTGTGTCAATATCTTGCATAGTGAAGCTGGTACTTGCTTTTCACCTCTCAGTTCCTCTGAACTGCAGAGTCCTGGTGTGCCAGGAACTTTGACAAGAGGATGGGGAGAGTAAGGGGGGGATGCAGAGCATTCACATGGATAACACATACACACTATACACTATTACTGCTCAAAGGGCTTTACAGTGTATCAAAGAAAACAGTCTGGACCAAAACAATAGCTATCTCCATAAGTAAAAGTCATTGGTGACAGAGGAGACTTTAGTGATGTTTTTCTGGTTTCACAAAACTGGCAAATGGGAAGTTCAGGTGCTTATGAGTTTTAGGTTCAAAATTATTCTACCATGTGCTCCACTTAACTGAGACTAATTTCAAGACTCATATTAATCCCTTTTTCCACAGCCCCTCCTCTCAGAACAGCGCCAGTACACCATGAAATTTTGAAGTCAGTGTTGTCATTTAAATAAATAATCTGTCTGGGCAATTAACAAAGCATTAGGTACTGGTTTAAACAGCTTAACTCCAAGCGGGCTTTTTTTTTTCCTGTCCAGTGGCCATAATCCAAACAAGAACTTGAAACAGCAAGCAGCAAAGAAGACTTGTGTCTTTCTAAGACACTTGCAGAGTAATACTGTATTTCAGATGGTTCAATGTTTTTTTTCTCTACTAACTATAAAATTCTTAACATTTTGAAATTTTTTTGACTGAAGTTATGTTATTGCTGCACTTTCAGATACTATTAGTAGAATTAACTGGAATGCTTATCAAGACTACCTACCTATGTAGAAAAGACCTACCTTCATAGTTCAACAGTTCTGGTATTTCACAATGATTTGTAAACTGAAGGGACTTGATGAATAAATATGAAGTGTTAAAGTATAATTTTTAAAGTCATTGTTTCCTAAATGTAGTCACCGTTCAAATTTAGGTAGGGTTTGATATAGAAAATGCATGTAGAAAAAATAGCCAAGGGACTGCAAAAAGCTGCAGTAGATTTAGCTATTTTCTACATTGACAGCTTGTAAATCATGACATAAAGCAAGATCTATGAAAGGATCTAATGAAATGTAATGAATTGTAAGCTTTGGCTAGGAACAAATATGGAAGGAAAGACATGACAAATAGAAGGACAAAAAAAATGGAGAACAGTACTAAAAGTAAAATTCCTAGGGAGAACAAGAAATAGAGGTCACACGTACACAAGCGCTCAGAAATTTCGCATTCAATATATTGACACAGACTGAAAGAAAAAGGTCACTTCTGAACTTTCAGTATGGATATAGAGCCAATGAAGTCTACAGAGGACTGGGAAAATGGTTCTGGAAGACAAGAAGGTAAAGGGCAACTGATGCCCTTTCATTAGAACTTCAGTAGAAGATTTTTTTAAGTCTGATCTTCTGAAGGAGCACAAATAGCAATATTGGAGAGTTTGCTGCCATTTGTTGTTGAAGAGCTGGAAAAACAACATAAAGCTGCTCAAAAACTCCAAAGAAATAAAGGGTAAGTGAAAATGACAAAATTAACTACGCCTACTTGCATTTACTTTTCAGTACTTCAGAGCATGTTGGATAATATGTGCTTTTGTTTCAGTTACAAGCAGCAAAATGTTTTATTAACCTTGACACATAATTAACAGGTGGGAGAACTGAATCAGATGGATTCCCCTGCAGCCTAAAATGGTCAAAATCCTGGTAGAATCAAGATGTCCTGAACAAAAGAGCAGGTCCTCCTAGAAAGCGTCCTTGTGACAAGGATTATGATGGGGTCTAGTACCATGCACATCCATCTCTCATGGATGGTGCAAAGGTATCCTTGAAGTAGCTGTACTGTTTTGCATGGTGGCTGAAGAGAATTCCAAGCAAGAGCTAAAAACTAAGTGGAATAATTATTAAAATCAGTCAATTAATTTCAGGGTAAATAATCCAGGGTACTTATCAAATGACACTGACTGCAAACAAACTCAGCTCAAAATATTGTAGGCTGTGGAGGGTCTACTTTCTTTTCCAGGAGCAAGAGAAATAAAAGCAAGCAAGAAAGCATGAGAAAGAATAGCACCATTTTGAGGCTGCTAGCTGAATGACACCCTGTGAACTGTATCTCCTTGAATGACTGCAAGTTTGCAGTGAGGCCCTTCCTGTCCATTATGAGTAGTGTAATTACTGCAGCTGTCAGCACTGGCATGCTGAAGCATAGGGCTTCTAATCCTGAGGACAGCCTCCCATAGGACAGACAGACTCCAGCTCTTAGTAACCACGTAGAGTAGTAGCTTACTTCTAATAAATCCATACTCATACCTTTGAGATGAAGGTTGGTTTTAAGATTACTGCCCTACTATAGCTGACATTAATTTAACTTTTCCAGTTACACTGCATTCCCAGTGTGTCAGCTCATCTCTTTTCTTACCTCAGTAGAGTCTGAGTTTCTAAGTATAAAGGCATAATATTACTTCTATTTACAGATGATCACTAGACAGTCCTTTATTTCCAGTAACATTCCAATGTACTAAAAATGTCCATTTTTTTAGTGTTTCCAGAAAAATTAGTTGGTCACATACTACATTTGTACTTACAACATATATATATAGAAATGATTCTACAAAGTACATTCTTAAATTAATGTCAATAAATATGTCTTCATAACGTGTTTTAGCTTAAATTAAACATATACTGGAGCTGCCACCCTGTATCACTACTGGAAATTTCATTTACTTCATTGGAATACCTGTATAAGAGAGTAGACAAAAAACAGCACAAGCAAATTCATGATTTGGAGATTTATTTGCAAGACAAGCAAGTTTCATGTTTTTGAGTAAAGTAAACAAACGTTATGTCCAGTCATCATAAGAAATGGTCAGCAATTCAAACAACAGAAACAGGCAGATTTTATATGAAACATGAATCTGATCAAGGAAATTTTCTGCGTAAATATAGAGACAAGAGATAATATAAAAATCTGAACATATAAGCAAAAGATTTTAGAAATTAATTCATTGCTTTGGTGGTAGCCTGTAAAGCTACCTCTGGACAAGAAAGATATGCTCATTCAGCTAGACTCCAGAAAGCATCCTGGCAGCAAAGCAGTCACTGCAATAGCTTGAGGAAAGTAAAAGAGAAGTCATACTAGAAAAGCCTACAATGCGCTGACAAGCGGATTGCAAATTTTACGCCCACTAGGTTGCTTCAACTTACCTTATTTACTTGGGTTTTTGTTTCATTTACATTTCTGAATTTACATGTTTGATGTGGCCATGTCTTTAGGGCACATTTTGGATTGCTGCAGGCAGTATTAGCAAGGTGCAAGTGCAAGCTATGTATAATGGTATAATCTCCCCTAGAGTATCACAAAGTAGGCATTAGAAATTCTTACCAAGAATAATTGCAAAAGCAGCACTCAACCTCCATTTAAAATGCTCGTGTCCATAATGCCCCTAAGAACAGTGCAGCATCTCTTCTATTATTAGTGTATAAAAAATGGCTTTCACAGAATGTGCAATGGATTCCATAAGGGAAACACCCAAGTCAGTAACAACTCTAAAACAAGAGCCTTTCAGACATAATCTGACAGATCTACCCTCAATGGAAAAATGCAGGGGTGGGGGGGGAAGAAAAAAATACTTCAGCAGCAAACAATTTAACAAGGATAGTGCAAAGCTATTCTTCAATACAGGAGCAGTGATCTTCATGCCATCTTCAGCATAATACACAGTGGGTAAGGATTGTCCAAAAAAAAGTGCAAACATATGATTAGCAGAAGCAGGTCAAATTCCAGAAGTTGGTATGTTAAGTAGACACAAAATACTGCTGGAGGAGAGCGTCTACGAACAAGACAAGTATTATGCCATAAAAACTATGAAAATCAAGGCAGGTTTCCAGCAACCAAGAGATTCCCAGTAGTGGGATACACTGAATGAGCAAAAGAGAAAGGAATCAGGAGAAGGGCTGCAGAAAAATAGAAGGATGTACACAAATTTGTAATAGAAGTTCCAAAAAAATTTTCAATTATTTGCTAACAACTACATTCAAAAACCTTGCTGCAAGAAATTGCAAGAAAATTTGACTGTATTTTGAACTTTACATTAGGAATTTAAAATATGCTAAGACACAAACTTGATTTTGCCGTCTTCTCCATACTTACCAGTATACAGAGGAGATTAAAATCTTCCAGCCTAAGGGGGATTACTGTTAATTCTGTAGTCCTGGACACTTACAGGCAGAATAGTCAGATTGAGCTTGGCCAGTGAAAGCTACGACACTCACCAATACGAAAGTTGCTGTAGGAGCTGTTTCAATAAGCATGAATTACAGAAACATTAAAACTGTTCAAATTTATAGCATGAACTAAACCCGTCCACTTGCATCTAGGTGAAGGAAAGATAAGGAAACATTATTGTTCTTCCTTCCTGACAGACATGTGGAATATTGTTCTCCCCCATATGAGATGCTCATTTCTAGAGAGACTGTATATTTACAAGCAATATGTTACAATGTCACAAAAATATGTTACAAAGTGCCAGTGGATACTGCATTAGAGGAAAAATAAGAAAATTAAAAGGTACTTTCTGCAAAAAAATACTCAGATAATTAGAGTAAATGCTTCTAGCTGAAAAGATAGTGACTGGAGATAGGCAGACTGATAAGAGAACTTTCCAAAGGAATATCATACATATTTGTGATTATACTGTATTTGGCAACAAAGCCACCAATCTGTACAATGAGGTTGTAGCAGCAAAACCCCAATTCATTAAGCAGAATAGAATTTTATATCTGCCTTTTTTGGACTACCAAGAGATTATTTTTTATATTAATCCCTCATTACAAGAATAGAGAGATGTTAAGTACATTGGGACAACAGCAAAAGCATATAAACTGATAGAAAATACATTTAGGCAGTGCGAATATCCCTCTTGAGTTGGAATAAAGAGAAAAGTGTATAACTTCAGGTGAAGGGTGATTCTGAAAGGATTTGTATGAACACCTACTATACCTGGAAACTGGATTTGATGATCAAGAAGATTCCTTTCAATCCTTCGTTCTAAGTGAGAACTGATTCAGTAACACAGATTTAGGGAACATTGGGAGATATAATACGGCATAATGGAAATGTGGGGAAGAACTTAGGTTTTGTAAAGTTGCAATTATGTTAATCTATATGTTAGGTGCAGGCATTACAGTGCATTACAGTATACAAATTATAGAAGACATAGAATTAGAAGGCCCCAGAATTAGAGACTGAGATAATCTGGAGACATCTTTAATGTAAATAATTACTATAATTAAGACAGAACACATTAATGCAAAATACACAAAAACTGTTAATAAAAACAGGTGGTATGAGGTTTTTTTCTTATACAGGTGATTAAATCTTCATCCAAAATGAAATAAAAATCAAACTGAACTGATTCATTTACATTTATGCAAACTACAATTCTTCATAGTACGTAAGTCCCATATTTTCAACAATATCCAGTCTCAAAGTAAGTCTATGGATGCTGTTACTCAAGATAAAAAAAAAAATCTGAAGTGCTGAAGGAAGATAAAAACGTATCGCAATTCTTCATTTACGAGTGACTTTGTGATGTTTGAATGAATGGGCAAAAAGTGGCTATTAATGAGAAAAATTAACATAAAGAGGTACCTTTCTGTCAATATCTCTAACACAAAAATGTCCATACCCTAACTGTATTGGGCTAAGAATACTCTTTCACCTCTGAAAATGAAATAACTTTTGTCCTCAACACAGACAGGGAGAGGAATGGTGTCCTTAAAGATCAAGTAAGACTGAAGAGTAGAGAACTGCTCATCACTCAGTCTGGAATACTGGAACATCAAATGAAATGCATAGCTACTATCAGGAGGGAAAAGAACATTCGTGATTCTTCCCCAAAATACACACAGAAGTAGGTATCCGCTGAACTTCTCTAGGGTGTTACTAGAAACCAATTTTCAAAGCTGATCCCTGTATTCATGCCCATTCATCACTTTGGCCAGCAGATATAGAATTGGCCTTCTTGTGTGGCTAACTAACACAGTACCGACTGTTCCACTATAACCACACCAGGCTAACGCTCAGGTGCAGCTGGAATGGCTGACTGACAAAAGCAATGTCACCCACTGACCTCACACAATACCAAGCACCAAAGGAAGAGCTGACCTCTGGCAGCACAGGGGCAGAGTACCTCTGCTTCGTAACCTCTCCCTGAAGACCAATTAGTTTTGCTAACCTTGCATCTGCACCCCAGAACTAAAGTCAAGCTGATGCGATTTAAATAGATCTTATATTTCAGCATCCCATATACACTTCATGTAGAATGGGGTTTCTGTAGGCCTAAATGTAAAAGTTACAGATACTCCCCAACCTACACAACAAATGTAGCTAAAGTCTGTTTAAAGGTAGAGACAGAAAAATAAAATATAATTAACCAGAAACCATCCAGAAATCTTCCCAGCTGCTTAGTATGCATTTGAATAGAAGATTCCAGTGCTTGGTCACAAACAGCAGGGTTTGAACTCATCTGCTTCTGTTCTCTTTTTTGTTTTAGAGAGCAGGGGACCTTAGAAGTTAGGTGAGATTACAGAGAGTTGAGTGAAGTGTTGAAGGACTTTCTTAGAACTCAAGTAATGGAAAAGATTAGGACTCCACCAAGATAAAAAAGAAAAACAAACAAACCAAAAAACCCCCACCAAACCAAAACCCAACAGCCCCAGACAACCTAATTCAAATCCCTAACTCAGGCATAAGACTCTGAGATAATCCATAACTGCATTTTTATGACTATTAATAAGGTAATAATTATTTCTCAAAAAGCATCTCTAACTATATGACCTGGTACTATATTAGATCATTCATAAAATGAAAACAATGAGCTATTCAAGGAAGGGGTATAAGTTTACCTTCTATTTATGGATAACGAACTTAATTTACAAAAAAAAAAGCAAGAACTGTAGGACATGAGACTTTGTACACTTACTGGTCAGTTATTACCAAAAAACTCTTCAGAAGCTACAGAAGTCACTATTTAAAAGCTGCAAACAGACTTACTGATTATACCTTAGTTTCTGCTCTACTTGCAAAAGAAAAGATTAAGAAGATTGCAGCATGCCTATGAACTGAATTTGAGAGTATTGGTAAAGTTTTTTTATATATTTCATCCATTCTTAAAACTATGTTAGAAGATAACCAGACCTTTATTCTGTCACATAAGGTCGGAACCTTGATTATGCTGCTGAAGTGTAATACTTGGTGATTTCAGGAGTGTTAGATATTGAAAGAACACTCT
>NW_010207823.1:72351-78362 GCF_000695765.1 Mesitornis unicolor
ACTTGTACTATGGTCCCAAGCATTACTTAACTACACCTTTATTTGTTCATTAAATAAGCAAATATTAAAACATTAACAGATTGTGTTCTGTTATCATGAAGAATCCTTCATAACACTTGTCATCCTGAAACAGAGGTTGGTAATTGTTTTGCAGCAGTGGAAAAATGTAGAATTTGAGGCAGCTCACGGATGTGAGTAGAAGAAAAACTGCCAACAGCAAGAGTGACAAGGTTCTTATTGAGGTTGTGAAATTAAACTGATGCATAGCATTGAATTGACACTGCAAAACTTTTCTTGCCCTAGGAAAGTGAGCCTCGTTGTACAAACAGAACAGACATTGTCATATCAGTACTGGATGCCTATTGTTGGTAGCATTCTCTGTCACTAAACTAGACTTGCTGATGATGTCTTGTGCTAGAATAACATGAAGTATCTATGTTATAACAAGACAGAAAAGTGGAGGGTGTAAAAAAAATAAATAGGAGAGAGGTAAGAGTAGAAGCAGATCAGAAATTGCTAAAAAAAGATTTTAAAAGTCTTAATGAGAAAAAGGAGAACTCAAAAAAATAAAGGGGACACCAAATAGCATAGCATCTCAGTACCACTGTCTGCTGGCAGCAGCAAACTACAAAAAAGAGTGCCTCTAAAGCTTCAGAATGCAGAATCTGGCAGAAAGAATAAATAGCCGAGTTTAACAGACATATTAGTAAGAACAGAGTATTAATAATTCGAAATACTCATCTTTACCTTTGGTCACTGACAGCACAGTGCCATTTAAATAGGTTTCTGAAGTAAACCTTTGATTCAGTAAATTATTCAATCAAAACCAGTCTGAGGAATAGCTTTATTTAAACTGTATTTTTATGCTCAATTCTGTTCAACAATTGGCAAAGTTCAGCATCTCCACTAGATGTTTTCCCTTCTCCCAAACAGCTTACCATTTTTAATACTGGAAGTTATTCATGCCTGAAATAATGTTCACAGCCATCAACATCTTAGTTTTCATCAGAACCCTCAATTTGTGCTACAACTTTGTCTTCTACAAATTATCTCTCTTGAGTGAGATATTCACCGGGCTACCCATTTTCTCTTGAGACACAAAAAGAAGTCCAAGGATAACCTGTGACAAAAACAATAATTCCGTCAGTCTGAATTCACAACAGGCATTTCAGTTATTAGATAAAACAATCTTTAATAGAACTTTTAATATTATCATTTTAAAACTAAAAAAAAAACATCATCAAGAACAATCATATTCTGAAAAGGCTGATGAGATCTCCAATCTGATTATCAAAAGATAGTTCCATTCTTACATTTATAATTTATATTCTAGAAAATACACTAAGAGGAACACTCCAACTAGATTCTTACACTGCTCAAACCAAAACCCAGGGCCAGTTTGAAAAGCCTCCAGAATAAAATTCTTACTGATAGATCCTATTCCCCAATTCTGCAATGGCTGTACTATTTAACAAATATCAGATTTTTAAAAAAAGAAAAGAGTCAGTCATAGATAGCTATGTTTCTTAGTTCTTCCACAAGTGACTTCACTGATCTTACAGATTTTGGTCTCTTGAGTTCATAATTCTTTTGAGCACTCACCCAGCTGTTTTAACAGAACTGTTTGGACCTAATGCAACTGGGCCAGATTTAGCAGACAAACATTGTTTTTCCCTTTTTCATTGCTATCTCATTCAGGTAAGTAGTTAACACGCATACTTAAGTTTAAGCATGTGTGCAGTCCTAGTGAAGTTAGCTGTATCTTGCTGCTCTGTAGGGCTCTGGGGCTTCAGCGCTGCCAGGCTTCCTCTCTGCCTTCCTCACTAGTAACAAAAACAGGGAAAAAATGGGAAAAAGTACAAAACCCCAAATGTATCTATCACAGAACAGAGATGGGTGAGAAGGGGGTGAACGCAGCTTTATACCCTGATGTGGTAGGTGCTGGTTGCCAGCTTAGCACCAGTCCCTGTGTTATCCCAACTCATGTCAGGTGTTAGCAGACAGGACAGGCACAGAAAAGCAAGGGTGAGATTGCAAGGGCTCTCTTCTTGCCTGCTGGAGGCTCTCTTCCAACACAGGGCTCTGTCAGAGGGATAGCCAGGGCATCTTTGCACCTCAGCACATAAAGTGCCCAGGAAAAAGCAACCCACCAGGCCAAGAGAACAGTTTCAAAAGGAAGAGAAAGACAAACAAGAGGTAGTGGCACTCAAGAGAGCTTTTTTCATTGACCTTAAGAATGGCCCAGTACTGAAATCACTGAGTACCCACATCGCCCTGTCACCAAAATGACAGGTGCACATTAACTGACATTTTAATGTAAGAAAGCAATAAACTAATCTCCAGTTAAAGACTTAAAACTGCTCCCTCACCTTGTTCTTGATGCATTGTTTTTCTTGGTGTGGGTAACAACAAAGGCATAAGGATACTAGCAATCACTGAATTTGTGTGTGATATTCTATAAATCACTTTAAATGACCTTTTCAGCTTTCTGAGATGCTCTAATCCAATGTTGATAGTTCAAGTAAAAACTCCACTTGTTGCAAAAAGTGCTAGTCGTTCTTTAATCCACCTTCCCTAAGGCTAGTTATTTCATCTTTTCAGGGTGGAACTGTTGAATGACCTTATTTCTGATCCATAAATACTAACAATGGAAAACAAGACATGTTAAAAAGAAGTCTGGTGTAAATCATCCTAGAACGAGCTCTTCTTATGCTTTTAAAATTAACTACTAAAGAAAGCACACCAGTTTAAAGTTCAAGCTGCATGGATGTGTTATCAAGATAAGGGCATTAAAATCCTTATGCCTTGAATGTTTCCCTTGAGCTTTGCCTCAGAGTTAAAAGATCACAGACATCATAAACCAAATTCAGTCTTTGTGTAGGCCAGCATTAAATTGCAGCTGTTCCCATCAGGACTGAATTGGTATCAGGCACCTGTTAGATTACAAAGTTACTATAAAAGTAAATAAATAAAAAAACAGACCAGAACTATGAAACTTATTACAAGTCAAGTACATTAAATAAAAGAGGATCCTACCAGTTGCATCATCAGCTTCTGTGTCTAGAAGAGCATCTACTGAAGCCATGCCATGCTTGTGACTATGAAGGAGTCTGTAGTATCAGACACTCCTCGCTTGCTGAGACAAACTTCTTTGAGATACTGACTTCTCTGCTTTGCTCAGTGTCTTTTTTACTAACCTTCTCACTGTCAGGAAGGTTACACCACTTGTTGAGAAGGTTTTTCTAGGCCTTCCTACTATTCCCCAATGCACTTTTTTAATCATAAGTCCACAGGTTCAATTTGTAGTTATCTTCAAAAAATATTTATATAATAGAGAGTGGGACAGAGATACAAGATGCTTTCCCCATCCAAATCCACCTTTTTGGTAAAGTGTTAAATACTCCTTATTTCTGTTAGTCCTCTTTTGCAAAGAAGGAAGAAAGTCTTCAGTGAGATACATTTTCTTCAGGAGGTATCTTCTGTTCCTCCCTGACCTTTTTCCGGTGGAATTTTCATCCTGTGTCCTTTATCCTTAATAAATGTGCCAGTAAAGGACTTAATATAGGTTGTTGTAAAATCGGAAGTTTCTTTCTTATTACAGCTCTGTGAAAAGTTTAACTGTCCTTATAATTAGCAAGTTACAAATTAGTTGTATGTATAAATCAGATTATTTTCAGTAACCTTTTCCTGAACAATGTCAATTAGTGTGAACCAGACTTGTGAAACTCTTCTTCATACTTACAATTATTAGGCCAGGGTTTTCTAACTACATATGCCTTGTCATAAATTTACTTGCCTGAATAATCCCTTAATTCAATGCCAAGTTTAATAGTGGTGCTCACACAAGTAAAGTTATGCCTAGGCATATGTTTTTGCAGGATTAGTCAAAAACACTTTGCACACCTTTTTGAAGCTTATTAATTATGCTCTTTTCAAAGTTTCCTTTTATGCATGTACTAAAAAAAAATCTTTACTTCAAAGAAAGAGACTTTAAAACTTTAAAAATTTGTGACTACTTATTTTTTCATAGAACAGCCTATAAATGATTTCCCATCTTGTTCCAAGTATCTACTAGTTTTAATTAATCCTTAGTTTCAGAAGGTAAACCAGTGTATAGTTCATGTTCCAGTCTAAAATAATTTATGTTCACAGGAATGTTCTCTTCTCCTAGCTGTAGGAGACAACTGTTGCCAGTTTGCTGCAGTTCTTAACAACCACTATGACAGAAAAGGCAAGAATGAGAAATGCAGTAAGAGCGAGCACGTGTTGGGATTCAAGAGGGATTACGTGAGATCTACAGTAGAGAATATGTGCACACATAGAGCCCAATGATTCAGCTACGTTTCCAGAAAACCAATGCCACGTTTATTTCAGACTTATTATCAGACACATCTGTATTGCAAGCTCCCCACAGAGGTTGTGAAATATATTTAGTAATCAAGGGGGAGGAGAATATCACCCCAAGAATATGCCTATCTCAACCCTTTCTCCCTGCATTTGAAAATTTCCCAGGGAACAAGGGTAGTCAAGCAGTGACTTGGGTTTCTGGAGTCTGATTCATCTCGCAGATACATAATATTGCAATGTGCAACCCTGCCAGCTCCAGTGAATGAAATTTCTGTCAATGAAAGCAAGAAGATAATATAGCTTTCAGAATTTACAACAGTGGCAACCGTAGGGAGGAAAAACTAAAACCTGTTAGTTTTCTTCTTGATCCTGTGTGTTGGCATTCCACTATGGTTGAATAATACTGAAATGTACAATCCATTTGAATTACCTGACTTAACCTTTAAGCATTCCACTGATTGCTGGAGTCCAATATTAGCAACCTTTATTAAACTAGCTTATAGCAAAGCCTGGTCTCAAGTTGCCCCTCAGATGAATTTTAAACCACTAGCTAATGAACTTGATGGAGTTATAATAAAGAACCTGAGAGCCAGTTGTGAAAAAAATAAAAGCATCTCAGTCGGTATGGAGTGAAATTCTACTTCCATTAACAATTCAGCTCTCTTCACATGCTCTCATATTTTGTTCAATGAAAGATGCATAGGGTTTTGAGTGCACAGATGTGGTACACGTGCGCAGCAGCTGGTCTGACATGATAAAGCAGAATGAATCTGAGAAAGTTCCTGCCTGTCTGACCAATAATCCAGGAACTAAGAGGGATTTACTCAATAGACCATCACAGCATCTATTCTGTCAAAATTAGAGATTTTTTTTTTAAGAACGTGCCTGAATCTGTTTTCTGTCAGATGTTTCCCCATTACCTAAAGACCCAGAGAGCAAAGAAAATGAAATTACTGTCTTGGGCTTTTGTGGTTTTTTTTCTGAATCCTGCAATGCCCACAACTTAATATTTGCTTGATTTGAAGCTTCAACAGTAGTAGCTCAAACAGTATTTTTTACAGGAGACTTTTCTGTAACTCAACAAAAATCGATCAGAAGAATAGCATCCAGCATGCACAGTCACACACTGTATGCCACAGCAACACACCCAGCACCATGTCTAAATTTCATTCTTAAATAAGGTTGCCTTTTTTTTTTCTCGCTAGGTGGGGACTGTCAAGAGCTAAAAATAGCATCACGATTCGGTGGCGGGCGCTAAAAATACCCTTACCCGCTCCATCACGGACCCAGTAGGAAAGACGAAGCCCTGGGCACCTGTCACAGTCGGTAACCGCCAGCCGAGGACGAAGGCAAAATGCTCCCAGCCCTGGAGTTGGGCGCCCGGGCAAAGTTAGGAAGCCGCGGGGACCCCACACTCCGGGCTTCCCCCCAGCCCCCCTCCCTCGCCGTCCCTTACCCGCGTTCCGCAGCTTCTTATTGCGGTATACGGAGAGGATGACCAGGAGATTGCCCAGCAGGTCCACTACGATGGTGAAGATGAGGATTGCGGCCAAGGTGGAGGTCACCCATGGCGGGCGGCGCGGGGCGCCCCCGGCCGGCGGGTCCCTCGAGAGGACCGAGCTGTTCAAATCGCTCCCGTTCTCTCGCATCCTACCGCCGCCGCC
>NW_010207824.1:0-42855 GCF_000695765.1 Mesitornis unicolor
CTTTTCCAACTGAGTGATTCTGTGTGTGTGTCTGTGTGTCAGACAGTATACTAGTGCTGTATAAGACAAGAACTCTCACTGCTTCTTGGACTAGTGCCAATTTACTTCAAAGTACCAGTTTATTTCTTATAATCGTACTGTCCATTCAGCAGATCTTTGCATTGTGCTCTAAATATTTTCTTCAAATCCTCTCTTACGATTTATTTTTCCTTTAAAAAACCCCTAAGAACTAGAAAAAAAAAGCCACACCAAAAAAAACCAAAAAAACCCAACCAATGAAAAACCAACTGTTTTTTTTCCCACGGGCTCCATTGAAGTTATCTTTCCAAATGGATTTTTCTTTTCTTTTCTTTCTTTTTTTTTTTTTTTAACTGAAGTTTTAGTCCTTTTTATCTTCTGGGAAACTTCTGGCTGTGCTAGGAAAGAGCTGAAAATTAATGAGGAATTCTAGGTTCAGTTTTGTTAAATATGGTCACACCTAAGTCTGTCTTACTCCGTACAAGAAAGAATTGGAAAACAGGAAGTTTAGAGGCTTTTGTAAAGGATGCCATAATACATCTGTTTCTTCTTCTAGACTCTTCCTTCTCTGATGAATGGTGGGTTGTTTAGAGAAAGGAGCAAGAAAATCTGCAGTAGTAAGGCAGTGAAAGAAAAGTTCCCTAACAGCATTCAGAGTTCAAGTTTAAAAAGGATAGTCTGACCATTTGCTCTTCTTTCCACTTTCATTCTTGCCAGAATTTCTGCCAGTGTATACCTATGGTATCTCATGAATAGAAATTGAAAATGACAAGTTTGATCCCAGTAAGGTTTAGGGGAAAACCATTCATCTAGTTCAATTAGCTCAGGAATTCAAGTTTTTGAAAAGGAATTCACCTTTTCAGTATGAAATCCAAAACAATCTTTTACTCTGAATAGGAGAAAATAAGCTTTGCATTGCTTGTTTTTAAAGTAATAGGTTAAATCCTCAAAGACACTTCACTCTTAGAGCTCCCATTGAGCTCTCCATAGCAAAAAGTTTTCCTACTAAATGCTTAACTTCTTGTAGTTTCCATGGTTTGGACCTTTCTTTCTATATTAGAGAAATCTGTGATGGTAATGCTAGCTTTAATTCTACTGAAATGAAGAAAGGCGCTATTTAAGCTTGGAGGCCTGAATACAAGATGTTTTTCTGTGCCTCAATGTATGCAAAATAAGGATGATGATACCTGTGAGGTAGAAGATGGGTGCATCTGAGATTGATGTGTACAGATGTTACAAAAATGGGATCAATCAGACCCCTTTCATTTTGTCTAATTGGTTTATCATATGGAACTCTGTAAATTTTAACTACATCCAGTCTAATATTCATTTACTAATTGATTTTTTTCCTTTCACCAGGAGATTTAGCATCAACTGCTGTGTTGGACTCATCTTGTTATTATAGTTTTTACTGAAATTCTCTTAGTGTGAATTCTTATTCCCTTATCTGGGATAGGATTTGCCCAAGAAGGACTTTTCTGAAGCACTTTTCAGTGACCGCATTCTGTATCAGCAGTTTATCCAGTTTCAAAAAATGTTAGGCAGAGAAGTGGAACCATAAAAATTCACCAGTGGACAATTTGTTGCTGTTGCTGTTGTTATTTTTGCCTAAGATCCTATAAGAGTTAAATTTGCTATGACAGCTGGAGATCTAATCTTTTGGCTAGAAACTGTCAGATTTGAATATGACTCCTATAAAGAGGGAGACAAAAATACAAATATGAGGGTTAACTCTCTGATGGCATATCTTATCTGAGTGGCTGAATGCATCCATAGTAGCCCTGTGAAGACTGTTTCACTTTCCTTGTTAATCAAAATAACAAACAAATGAAAAACAGTGATGTTGGGGAACTGAATGCTAAAATTATTGCCTTATAAAATAGTAATAAAAGAGTAATGAAAAAAGCTCACAAGCTTCTTTCAAAATCATAGATTTAAAATAATGCTAAGTTTTCATCAGGGCAATCAGATCTGAAATTCCAGTTTGTGACTGGTACGCAGATATAACTAGCTCATTGTTGAATGGACCTTCCTATTCTTAAATTCTGTATGTTTAATTAGAAAGATCTATCATGGTACCTAAAGCCTCTTGTTAATTTATAAAATATTTTCACTGATGAAATCTAGTAGAATTATTAAATTCTTTCCAAGGAACACCTAAAGCAGAAAATATAGTGTCAGCATTCTATGCTTTCCAAGGAATTTACGTGGCTGTTTTTTAATATCCACTCTGGCTCAAAACTGGAATTAAGTGTGATTAAAGGAAAAAAGGAATTTTAAAAAGGGTATTTTTTTCCCTCTGTCATTTTCCTTAAGGGTCTGGATAGATCGCAGCAGTGACTTTCCTCCTCTACTTCTTCATGACAGGGCAAAGATGGAGAGCTCTTTACATCTTCCAACTCCTGGAAGGAAATAAGATACCCAAAAAATAAGATAAATAGAAATGACCTGAGCTAAAATAACCAAAGAGGGAAAAGATAACATTTTTGTATTACATTTACCATATATCAAATTATAAGGATATCTGATGGTTTGAAATTACTAGTATCTTATATCAAGATACATCAAACTATTTCTGAAGTGTGACATCACCAAACATCCCCAGTTTTAGTGAAGTAAATGGAACTATTCAGATAGTTCTGCTAGTTCAGACAGCTGAAAATATGTGCCACAGTGATTTGCTAGACCAAGTGATACATGTTATGATAAATGGAAGAAAATGGCTATTGAAAGTAAAATATCAAGGCATACATTGCAGATGTAAATAAGTAATATATATATTTGAATTCTATCTGAGCCTAACTCTTCCTCTGTGGTTTTAGGAAGTCATTTCATTTACCCTGCCTTTCGTGGGAAAAACAAGGATAATAATTTTCCCATAATCTTAAAATATTATCAGGATAAGATTCCTTAATGTTCAGATGCCATGTCGTTAAGAGACCATTTCGCTATCATATTTCTTTTCACCTGACAATGTTGTTTTTCATTTTAGTTTTCCATCTAAAGTGAAACATTCCAAAACAGTCAGCATTATCTCAAATATGTTTCTTATTTACATTTTTAAAGGTTTTTAAACTCTTAAGGTTTTTGTGAATAGTAAAAAAAAAAAGTGATCCATTTAATTTTCTCTGTAAAATCCTTCCCTTTGCATCATGTTCCAAAAATAATGAATGGTGTATTCTGAGTTTCAAAGGTTCTGTTTTAAATGTAGTACTTTAGGTTAGTAATCAGAGTCTACTTTGAATATGTGGTGCCTACAGTACATATGAATATGCTAATCAGCTAAACTTAATGGTTCTCATTTGTATTAATGCAAATTAGGTGGCTGTACTTTCCACCAAATATTTTCCTCGGTATTTATTAGAGAAATCAAAATCTCTTTCCACCCATAATAAGTTCTAATATTTCATCTTAACACTTTAAAGGGCGTGTTTTATTTTAGCTTAATCTAATTTCATTGAACAAAATTGCATCTAAAGGCAATATAAAGTTACAATTTGTTCCATGTCAAATAATAAAAATGGCCTTTAAATTTTACATTAATTTGACCTTTCGGTTTGTGCATTTCAATTAAGCCTCCGTCATAATCCAAATGGTATAACATACTTCGTGTGCATTTTGCTTTGTATAGAGGTATCCGCCTATATTTTCATTGAGTACTTCCATATAGCTGTTGACCTTTCTTGACCCTCAGTCTCATCCTACTCCCATTCAGAAAGGTTGAGAATTTTTCTGCTTACTACAAACAAGTTTGCTATGCATCTTGCACTAACTGGAGTCAGAAATGAAACCACGTGGGATTGGATGTGTCCAGCTTTTCAAAAGGAGTAAGGAATGGTAAATGCTCCAAAAAGTCTGGATTTGTACTTTGCAAGGCGGCCTGTGGACCCTAAATCAGTAGCTGTTAATGCTTCAAGCTACCTTATTGAACTCCAAGATAACTCTGGAGTTGAGGTGAAGCCCCAAAAGTCAATTCAAAAGAACTATGCAAAAGCAATCATCTCTGTTGTTCTTAGCACAGCAGCATGTCAGACCATGCCAAGGTCTCTTATGATCTTTGACCATGTGAATAAAGTTTCTGATGTTAGCAACTTTCATTTCTTCATGGAAGAACTATAGCAAGGCACATTACTATATAATCCTTCAGAATTCTACTAATTTTATTTCGCAATCACACTCTAGTCATTCTCTTCTGAAGCGGAAAAGTAGAAGGAACTTGCTCATTCTATATGCAGAATGTTTCCAGCATACTAATACCCTGTATGATGAAGGAAAGGACCTAAGTTAAGGGTGGCTGCCCCTATTCTCAACACAGATGAGATACAGTCATTATGGGGACACCACCACCGCCACATCCAACTCCATTTTTTCCGACCTCTTCCCATTCTTATATGTGACTTGTCTGATAAGACTAAGAAGCTCTCCAGAGCCAGTACCATCTACTATTCAGTGTTTATTCAGTGCCTAATTGCACAGTGAAGCCTCATACCTGGTTGGCCCATAGGTACTGTTGTAATTAACTTGATTAAAAATATGCGTTCTGTAGAGAAATAGCCGAGAGTAGTTTCCAAGGCTTGAAGCCTTGAACTTCTTTTGCAGCCTTAAGTGTGCTTTTAGACTCAATGGCTTAAAAACAACTGATTCTGTGATCAGTGGAAGTAATGAAGCCTGGTTTTCGCTGGCTTTGTGTCTCCTGGCTAGACTGAGTTGTGTCAGGGAAGGTGCAAACCCTGATCCTGTGGCTGAGATTTTCAAAACCGCGATCTGTGTGGGTTCTTTCGTGTTTAATGAGAACGGGTTCATGCTGCAGCCTGCCTCTAACAGCCGTGCTCATATAGTTTTTCTCTGCTACTCAGATGCCTTTTCTCTCATAGTAATTTAATATCCTTGACACCTCTAATTCTCAGCTAAATTTGATTGAAATGAGCTAATCAGTCTGTAAAGTGAGACAGACAGACAGATAGGCAAAGGTGCACATGCTCTTTGACCATGGTAAGCCTCATTTCTTTTGGAAACCAGGGTGAAAAGACTAAAACACATTATGCTTTTGGTTTCGTTTTCCTTTTCTGTTTTCTTCTTCTTCTTTTTTTTTTTTTTTTTTTTTTTCCCCCCAGAGCAAACTAACCCCAGCATTAAAAGCAGCGTCACCCCCAAGTCAGACTTTGGGAAAAAGAAGGAAAGGGTTTTTGTTTGTTTGTTTGTCTTCTTTGTTTTGGTTTGTTTTTTTTCTAGTTCCTTATTTATTTTATTTTATTTTTTTTAAACTGCAGTAGAAATCAAACTCCAGAGCTTTAATAGAAAAATCTTACATTTTTCCGGGAAGAAGAAGGGAGAAAGGAGTAAGGGGGGGAAGCTAAGCGACTGTCAGATCAGCTCAGGATCTCCATTAGAATGCAGAGTGCTCCAGAGTAATTACAAAACAGCTGTAATGGAAAATTGGTAGTCAAACCCATTTTCCACCAACTAGAACGGTGAATGGGCTCCATTATGTTCCTAATTCTCATTAACTTAATTTGCATAGGAAACAATGAAGGAATACCTAATGAGTTAGACTCATCTAGCAGCAGATCGATACCCCTGTGAACAGGGGTTCGACCCCTAATTACAGGACATGTGGCAAAGCCAGAATGTTTCTCCTCTTACATAGGGGAGATAGAAAGGTTGGCCTTGCTGTTGTTATCTATTTAAAGGCTGCAAATGTGGCGCCTGCAGAGGTGGGAATTTGTTGCTGTTTGGAGGCGGCGGTGGGGGAGGGAGGATTAGTGGGTTTTTTTTCTTTCTTTCTCACTTTGTTCTATGGCTTTTAGGAAAACATTTACTATTTGACTTTCTCTTCTACGTTAAAGAAGAAAATTCTTAAAAGCTGTTCTTGTGGCCAAAGTTTATAAATTGGGGTGTGCTGATGCTGTATGCTGAGAGCTGCAGCAAGGGCTTTTGCTGCCTATGATCTGGGCCAGCTGAAACCTGTATAAATACACGTCCTGTGTCACTGTGCCCCAGCCTTCCAGCCCAGTCAGGAGGCACAACCTATTCACCTGGGCTCAGCTCTGTGCAAACACAACCACACGGTATTAGAGGACCAACAGATGTAAATATTGCTAGCTCAGAGTGCGTGTGTGTCTTTTTGCCGTGTAATCCAGAGGAGGTCTGGGTTCAATTCCCATTCTTGGCAGCATGACTGTATTTGCAGTCTTGGACATGTGCTTTCCGTTCTCTGGCCTTTAACTTCTGTCTGTAGAGACAAGGCTAGCAAATCCCTGCCCCAGTTTAGACCTTAAGATTTCTAGGGAACAGTTTGGATGATCCAAAAATCAGGGTAATCTGAATGACGAATATTTTGTCTAACAAATAAAGGCTGTGAGCAAGGTGGGATGCTACCATTTCTGTAAGTTAGGATAATTTTTCTGTTTTTCATGATTTGTCAATCCTGTACCACTGTAGCTAGATCATGCATATAGGTATCAGTACAGTTACTTGAAATAGTTGAATCTCTCCCAACGGTCTCACAGTTTAATTTAGTCTCTGTTGTTCTTTCTGAGTGAAATTTCCCCTGTGAAGAAGACTTCCATTAAAAAAAAAAAAAGAGAAAGCCCCAAAAACAGCATTATGTGAGTTCTCAAAAGAGTTTCAAATTAATGTTACCATATTTTTGTATGTACTGCAGCTGTGCAGTCCTCACAATGCCAGAGGGAACATGCTGTGGCAGATTCTGTAAGAAATGCATAAAAAGAAATAGTGCCTGACTTAACGAGCTCACAATCCACCAAGATCAGAGAAACAGAGAAAATATTCCTATCCTTTTTTTGTAGATAGAGACCCAAGTCACTAGATGAGAGAGTGACAAGCCCAAAGTCACAGGAGCAACTTGTGGCAAAGCTAGGACATACATAGCAGTAGTTCAATCCCAGGTTGATGCATTCATTAGTGTAACATCATTTGTGTATAATATAAGCAAAATTTAAAGGTTGTATAGATTTTGGTGTCACAGTGTGCTAATTTTTTCCATATGATACAAGAAGAAGTGGTACTAAGAATGTATGCTCTAGCTGCAGGAAACTCTAGCAGACACTGTGTTCATAGGAGCTAAAGAAATCTTCAGGGTCGTGTCAAGACACTAAGTAAAGTTTGAGTGTTGGAGTAGGCTCCTAGATTAAAAAGCAGTAGCAACATAAAGTGGGTGCATGATTGTATAGTTGAGTTCTTAGGGGGAGACAATAAGTGGGAATAATTTGGAAAGCCGCTCTCTTAGAGAATTTGTTACACTGTGAGGAAGAATAACAGGTTTGCTCTCAATGTGGTGGGGAACAATCACAGACCCAAAGGAACAGGGAGTAGACCAGTGGGTTTTACTTTGTTTTCCCATGGCAGGGGTCAGCAGATGGCACTCACACACAGCCTCAAGAGTTGCCAACACCACTGGAGTAGTGGCAAGTTTCTCTTTTTAGAAATGCTGCATCATCCTTAGATCTTTGCTGCAGTTCCTTTGTGGGGAGCTGTGGCAAACAGGTCAGGAAGGCTTTTTTCCATCTTAGCTTTTCTAACTTAACACTGAATTGCACTCAGGGAAGTGGGTTGAAGTTCCTGGAAGTGGAATTGTCCAAATTCTGACTTGATGAGTTCTGGTAAACAGCTAATATGTATTATATCAATACATTATATGGGCTGAACCCATATATAGAGTAATGAATTCAGCAGAACACTAGCTGCAAGACCGGGATACCTGTCTGCAAGGAGAAAAGAAGTAGCACTGCTCCATGTTAATCAATACCTTTCTTTCTTTCTTTTTTGTTTGGTTTTTTTTTTTTTTTAATTATTTCTCTGTGAATATATATAGTCCCATTTCTCAGTTCTTTTAAAATAGAGAGTCATCCTGGAAGTCAATGGTATTTTTCTCCCCAGCTGATGAGCTGGTTCCACGATTATTTTAAGTTTTTAGCTTAGTCAAGAGGTTACAACACTACCCTCAGCCTATAGGGAACTGAGGTCCATCTTCTGTGTAACTTACTTAGTGAGGGCCCTTGGTCAACTCATTTTGTTGATCATTGATACTTTTTTCCTTTTCAATTTTTTTTTTTGTCTTCTCTGTTCAGATGTCTCTGCTTCATGTTTTCATTAATCCTCACTTCACCACTGCAAATAGAAAAATAATTATGATAATTTAAAATACATTATTCTAGGCTTTAACTCAGGGCAAAAGTCTTTTATCCAGCTTTAGACTGCTGGCTTTGACTTGAGGAATGTCCAAGCAATCACTGCCACTGCTGCTAAAAATTTTATGGAAAAAGAAAGACTAATCTTTCTCAAAACGAAGCCTTGAATTCACTCTTCACTGGTTAAACTGAAGTCAGGACCAATGACCAGTACCTGAGAATTCTGTTCTGAATAAACATTGCTCTGTATGACTAGCTGCATTTGTTTAATTAAAGTCACATATCTGTACAGTAAATAGCCTGTGATCAGACAGTAACATAATACTGTACAAGCACAGCAGCAACTGCATAATGTAATGAAATGCATGGTGGGTTTTTTAAAGAAAATATAATGAGATTTCATCATTTTATACACACAGGTAATTAGTTCTTAGAAATACTGAGAAAGTAAATTATCTGCAGATTTGAACTATCAGCAAATATTTTAAATGGCCCAGCTGAAGAGGTAAAAAGTGTTCTAGTTTAAATCTCTTGAAATTCAAACCAAACTGAGGCTGGTATTAAATTAAGGTACTAGTAAGGGCTGAAAGGACTCTTGGAAGTTAAGACCGCCAGGCCATCTGCCATAATGACTGCCAACCATGTACGTGAATCTGTGTAAGTAAAAGCATGTTTCCCGCTGGCTAAGTATCACTGCACATGACTGCAAGCCATCACTCACCCAAAGCACTGTGTAAGAGCTTCCTTTGCATCAGACTTTCCAGATTATCCTCTTTTTAAGCCTATTCACCAAATGTACCACAATTTGGAGTAACCTCCCATAAAAAGATTTTTCATAAACTAGTGTATGTGGAAATATGAATATGGCGGAAGAGTACAGCTACCTAAAGTGCTTGTGTTATGATCAGAGGTTTATCTATGTGTTACCTAACACTATAGCTAAACTAAGCTGTGTAATTTGAATAGTTAAATGGGGAATCTCCTTGTTACAAATTGTCATGAAAGTCAGAAATTCACACGCATTCAAGAAAAAACAAGTTCATGGAAAATAAATCAATGAAGAGTCACTAAATATTTAGAAAACACTTTACCTTCACGGTGTCATTGAGGAGGCTAGAAGACTACTGAAGAAACATATATAAATATATAAGTATACTTTTTCTTTTCTTACAGTTATCCCTAGGAAGCCATTAGTGGCAGCACTCAGAATATGGGGCTGATGGGTCTTAATTCTGGTCCAGTATGTTACTATTTTTAAGACTAATTAGGTAAAATCTTCCAGTTCAGACCGATTAGACTTTGTTTCATGGGTTTGGAAAGAGTTTCCTTTGTCACTCAGGAAGGGCAGAATCCTCAACAACTATCAGGTTGTTTAATTTACACTCATTAAGACTTATTTTGTGTGCATCTCTCCTCCTTTTCACAGAACACTTGAGAGCTCAGGTGGAGACTCTGCAGATGAAAGATCCCAGTTTCTGGTCTCAAGCTGCAGTCAACTCCAGTCCACTACTAGACTAATATTGAATCTCTGTTCCTCAATGTTGGAAAACTGATTTTGTTCCCTTTATGTGTCGCAATCCTGTCCTTATAGGGAAGGATGAAGAGGGAGGTAAGATACGTTAACATGGGTTAACATCCAGAGGGTTAACTAGCCAGGAACAGAAGTCAGGATAGGTGGCTGTCTGCGTTCTGTCCGGAAAACAATTCATCTCCCTGGTCAGACACTCCTGATGTTTAATTGATAAATTTCCGCCTTTCCCCTCATTGTTAATATTTAAGCAGGTGAGCACAACGGGGAATGGGCTGCTTGCAGTAGCCAGGTGGCCCTGCCAGCAGCCTGCTGCACTGAACACCTCCCCTGAAATTTGCATTGCTTTTGTTCTTCTCCTCTGAATGTGCAGGAAGAGCCTTAATTTGAAAATGCAAACAAACAAACATATATCTATACTTTCTCTGAAGGAAGACTAACCCCCTTGAAAAAAGTTCCCCAGGGCCATTGCTAGCTTCTTTTATTCTTTCTTTTCCCACTGCCCCCCCACCCGGCTCCGTCTTTTTGTTTGGCTTTCACTCTTACTCTCAGTATTGCTTTGTTTCCTTTGTACTTTGATGTTTCTTCGGGGACCTGAGGAAGAAAAGCAGCAAAAAAACAAAACAACAACAGCAAAAATGAACAAACTCTAAGGCATTTACAGTTTGTTTCTGCATGTACTAGACCTGCCAACAAACATGGGGGAGTGTGGAAAATGAGGGAAAGAAATGTAACCGAGAAATCTAGACACAGGGAGACTGGGGTACAGGGAGGCATTATCCTTCCCTAGGGCCTCTGCCCTGGGAGCACCGCTTTCCAATCTACCCAGAGTGAAAAATGCCCTGCCTGACTTAGTGGTGAGATCATTTGCTCTTCCCCCATCCCACCCTGGCTCTCTTCCAGAGCAGCAACCAGGTTGCAGGCAACTGATAAATTTGCTGTTGTCTAAGGGACAGCTGGTTCAGGCTGAGTCTCCAGTGCTCAATGGTCATCTGCTTGATGCAGAGTTAGATTAATGAAAGGAGTTGGTGGTTAGTCTTTGCCCAGTCATCACTTAAGTCACCTGCATCCAAATTCACTGTCATAAAACACTTTGGCCTCTCAGTTAATAATCTGTCCTATGCTTATCTCCTAGCACTACAGCCCAACCACATGGCTTTGGAAGCTCTGAACTCACTTTAGATCAAGTCTTCCGCTAGAAACTGTTTCATTTTTTACAGATTTTTTAAAAATATTCAAAGGTGTAAGCAGGTACCAAAAAAAGCAGTGGGACTGCTCTTTATCTGGAGAATTTCATTAATATATCTTCTTTCCTAGCCTAGATAAAAGACTGGCCTGAAGCTTTCTCAGATTATTGGGCTTTCTCAGCTCATTCATGAGCACCTGTGAGAAATTCTGGGAACAAATATAGCATTTCCATGCATGAACCAATGTATTGTCTCAGAACTAGTGCAGTCAACCACAGCTGAGGAGGTCTGAATTTAAATCATTGCAAACACAGAGGGAAGCTGAACTGTGATCTAACTACTGAGGTGACTGTAAACTTACAGTTACCAACTAAGCTAGACTTGGAAGTGCATTTGCAGCTATGAATGCCAAACAGAAGGTGGTAATCATTAGAGTTAGTCACCTGTTTTGCCGAAAAGGACAACTTTAAGACAACTGATTATTTTGCATGTGTCCTGCTCTGAGAACATGAACTCAAATATCATCTTTTTCCACACATTTATTTAGAATTATTAAACCCTTTACCCTCAATGCATGCTGCACTTTCCAGTAAAAGCTATGTCCTGCTGTGCTCATCTCTCCAGCGATTGTAATCTCTGAAAGTCTAGAGCTCTGCGGAAAGCTAGAATTAGTTTTTAAGACTGCCAGGGCCTGAAATCTCCTGGTATGAGGGCAAGGAACATCCAGAGACCAGAGCATACCCTGTGTTATAGACAGCTGAATCTATTTCCTTTTCTGCTGTGATATATCAAGTATCCAGGTGAATCCTTGTCCTGAATTATTTATTGACATGAAAGTCATTATCCTTATGAATGTGCTACTTATCTTTTGAAGGAATTTTTGTGACGACATTTAGTTTATTACTTAACAAAACAGGTCCCAGTTTTCCCATTCTTGTTTGAGACAAGAAACAGCTTGTACCACATTGTCCTACCCAATTCCTGGGATCAACAAGGAAATAAAAACAATTACACTCACCCATCACTTCTTGTGGCATGACAGATGATGACAAAGGTGTATGATGTATGAAAATATATAAACCTGGATCAACCAAAATGTGGGACGTTCTGGCTTAAAATAATGTCAGCTAGAAAAATCTCAAGTTTTAGTCCTCTACAGCATTTCTTTGCTTTGTGTCACAGAGTTCATCCTGTTAAGGCATGCTCTGACCCCTGTGGTTCCCTTGATGGATCCATGGGTGATTTAGAGGTAGTTGGAAAGGGGCAGGTATTAGCAACCTGTGGATGGGAGAAAGGACTGGTATGGGAAAAAGGACTGTCCTCCTTTAATGGTGAGCTTGAAGAAATAGCTTTCAGAAAAGATACACAAATGCACTCCACCACTTCTGAATTACCATAAGGAAACTGGAAACGTGGGTTAAGAAACTGGAAGTATTTCTATGAAAAGCAGACATCCTCTAACTAAGAATGTCCACTGAACTGGACCTTCCACATGTTAGTAAGTGATATCAGCTGCCTCTCAAGCCCTTCAATGTTACGATTTGATGTGTTTATTGTGCTTATACCAAGGAGCTCCACACCTGAACCTCAAAACATCACCTTAACCACAGATCCACTTTACAAATCAGACGTTGGACTATCAAGGGTTCTTTTGCATTCACTTTGTAGGATCTTTTGTGTTCTGTAGTTCTTCGCATGATGGTACTTTTACTGCACTTTACCTACCATGAAGCATCTCCCCTCATTCTCATGTTGGACTACAGAAGGCATTTTAATAGCCCCATTTTGTCCACAAATAGAAGAAATAATAAGCAAAAAGTAATTTATTTATATGGACAAAATGATTTGATGTTGTTCCTTGTTGACAGACTGATCTGGCCAGAATTACATTCTATTGTTAAAACTGAAGGATTGCCATTTATCGATCACATGAAGTTAAGGGGTGGCAGAAAATGTATTTGTCCATCGAATGTTCTTTCCCAAGCTGTCAGTTGTTTCTAGAGATTTGAACAACCTCATGCTCACAGTTGCATTCACATATATTTTATCTTTCCTTCATTTATTAATAGTTTCTTACTGGCATACTTTTCTATAAATGTAACAAAATTTGAAGTCTTTTTTAGCAGTTAGCAAGCAAGATCAAATATTTGAGATTTTTATCTATGTGGGTCTCCAGAATATTTTGCACTTCCCTCTCACTAAATAATTATTTCCCTGGAGAATATAGTAGCAATTTTTTGAAACTATTCAAACTTTCCTTTTTCATATACAAGAATGCAGAGTTTAAAGACTTCTGCTGACCAGTTGGTTCTACAACAGATTCTTTCCATGCATACCATCCTTCTTCATATCCCATGTGATTCTTATGGTTACTTTCACTATTCTCCAAAGCAGAATGAAACATAAAAGACATCCTCATACAGAAAAAGAGGGACATATGCGTTTTAGCAGGGTGGGAAACTCAAAGAAGACTTAGTATCTGAAATAATCCATTATATCTATCTGTTCCTTTTCTCTACTTCTCTCTTGGGTTCTGTTCATGATCATGCAGTAACACATTTAGTCTCACAAACACACACACTCAGGGACCTGACAAATTCAAATAGGAGGTCCACAGGGAAAGGAAAGTAGTTTTAATTTAGATCTGTCTTATCCAGAATTAAACCAAGCTTTGGATCCCTTGTGGTGGTGTAAGTTTGACATTTGCTTCTTGCTTTTTTTCCAAGCTAGTGAGCAGAAATGTGCTTCCTCTATAAAGTAACAGAAAAACTAAGATTGAATGTAATTAAAATAAAATACAACAATATTAAAATAATATTAAAGGAAGGAAATGTAGTGCATAAACTAGTCATTAACCCCAGCATCCTCAATAGATTTAAATTTGAGTAACTGCTGGTTGATTTGCCTACTTATAATTCCCACTCTAGTTTTAGCTGGATATTATATTCTTTTTTCATTCATTAAAGCTTTGCAGCTGCTTCCTACTCCAGTGAGGGGTGCACTGTCATGCCGAGGGGAATGATTTCTACACAGAAAGTTTTCAATCCTTTGGGAAATTGAACATTGATTCCAAAGGGGCCTAGGATTTTTACCCATAGGCTCATATCTATGCTATAGATTAACCTGGTATATTGCATCTAAGTTCTCCTGATTCCTAATGAAATCAATTAAGTGAACTGTTAGTGTAAATAAGCCCACAGAGTACCAGAATACCCTCAAGCTGGATCTTTTACAGCTATGACCCAAATTTGGATCCAAACACTGCATTACTGGCCTTTCTTCTCTCTCTCACTGTGTGTGCATATGCGTAAATGTATGTATGCATATGCACATATAGATACAGCCTAGCAAGACACCCTAAAATATTTTAGGATGAAAGATCTGGCTAACATGTAATCATAAGATCTTATTTATGCTTTCCTTGGAGGAAGAATAATTGGGCTGAGGTATGTACACTAATGCATGAGTCAGCTGTGGTGCCATCACTGTAGACACACGTCTGATTCAGATGATTTAAAACACACAGCAATAGTACAAAGCAGCTGAGGACAGGAAGTTAAGAATGATATCAAAGCCAGCAGATACTGCAGGAGAAATCTGAGCTGGTAGTGTATAATTACACCAGTCAGTATGTGGTCCAGACAAATGAATGAATATTCTCCTTTCTGTGTGAGAGCCAGAGGCTTCTTTCAAATATCCATAACTCCAAGTTTAGACGTGATTATGAGGTTTCTTTGGATTTAATATTGATTTAGAGAGCACAAGATACCTAATGGAGTCCTGCAAAGTAAATCTAAGGATCTGACAATCCTGTTGAATGCTCTAGTCACCTGAATGAGCTCTGAAATCTAGTCCTGGAGATGCCCTCCTTCTCTGTAGGCTATGCACCTGCAGTTACAGCACTTACCACAGTTACAGCACTTTCAGAAATTTACCTGTGACCCAGCAGCCTCCAGAGGCTCAAGGACAGGGCCCCGTAAGAGCTGTAGGAACAACTATCCCTTATTATAAGCTTTATAATTTAATGCACAGGGTAGACAAAGAATTTTTATCCCTTCCTTGGAGAATGAAGGTCACACGAAGGAACCATGCAGAATTTTCAGTGATCTGGAAACATGCTTCTAGATTCATCAGCCACTGGAAAAGCAGAGAGAAAACTTGGGGCTCCTGAGTCCACAGTGGTTTAGTCATAAATGCATCCTCATTCCCTGGCTTAATCAAAAAGTACATTTAATGAATTCAAGCTGAAAATCCCCTTGCATGAGTTTACAATCTGAATAGATAGGAGAAACCACTCTGGGAGAGGAGGAGGCAGAGGAAGGGAGAATCGTTTGTACAGGGGTGCTTCCTAAGGAGAAGAAAGCCCAGTCTGAGAAATGAGTCCCTCACAGCTACTTGACCTATAAAGTTGTTTCAACCCTTTTATTTATTTCTTTAGTTAATGAGAAGGCACCCGTATTCTTCTCTCCTCCCATCACACACCTTGCTTCCAGCCCCTTCTTGCTTCATTTCATACACAATCGATATTATTTGACAACATACAGGTCAGCAATGATGGCAGTTATATCAGCAGCATGGAAATTATGAAAGAAACTATTGTTTGTCTTGAAATTAAGGGTTACTGAAATCAATAGTACATTTGAAAATTGATATCGATCACTCTGTGTGAGAGAGAGAGAGTGTGTGTGCACGCGCTTGTATGTTTGTACGTGTATTTGCATGTTTATGTACAAGAAGAATTTTGGGGGTTAAGTTCTCTTTCAGCTACATAATTTCTGTTTCTTTCTGACAAAGCAAACGAAATCAACCTAAAAATTATACACATACACATCTTTTTGAAGCAATTTAAAGGAGAACTATATTGACATCTCGTAATTGGATTTCCCCACTTACAACAGTAACAGCCACTATTTTTGTGATTATTTTCCAGGGCTTGGATGTTGGTTTATTGTTTTTAAAGTTTGCTCTGGGTTTTGTTTTATATATTTAAAGCTTTCTATTCAAGTCATATCAAGGAGAGGGGAGGAATAATGTCTGCAAATGCCATTTGGATCAAACAAACCAAGAATAGTAATAGTTATTGTTTGGCATGTCTGAAAGCTATTGTGTGACAAATAGATTTGGAGTCATAATTTGTTTAAAAAGGCAGTAAATGAAACTTTATGAGATGGGGACAGAGTAATGACACAAAATTACTCATGCAGAACTCCTGATGGTGATCAGTAAAATGAAAGAGATTAACTGTTTGTTTTCCCCCCCTCCAAGACACCAAGAAAGTAGATGCAATCAAAAATATTTGTTATCTTTGACCCACAGTGAATAAAAAAATTGCGTGGTAGTAGCTCATGACAGCAGAGTTTGATTGCTAATGACTGGATAACCAGAAACAGGTGAGAATGTAACAGAAAGCCAACCAAGTATTGTCACAGTCAGGAAAAAAAAAGCTTTTTTGATGAAAAAAAAATTATACTGGCAGAAAATATGGCAGTTATCTTCTGGTATAAGCTAATCCCATACTTCATGATTTCTTCTCATTACCTGAATGGACAAGGAAGAATTTTTTCCTTTACCTTTTTCTTCACTGTTGCCTGGTGAATAATTTAGTTTGTTCACCTCCTCTGAACAACTACAGATCACAAGTGAGAGCATTTGTGTGAAGCCTGTAGAGGGTGCTGAAGTACCTCTTGGTTGGTTCTAATGAGCTGGGTATCAAACTCAGCACCAGACCTGGAGTCAGGAACCTTTCCCAAGAAATGTTGCCAGGGACCAAAGAAGTTCTGTTTCTTGTCTTTATTGGTTTTTGCTTAATTAGAGGAAGGGGATGAAATAAAGGGTGACTTTTAAAAGTCCTTGGAGAGGAGTTGGCCTGTCTCAGTTTCTTCCATCACTGAAAACTGAAAAAGAATATCAGTTGAAGTTCACACAATGACTTGAGGATCAGGTTATGTGAGATGATAAAAGTTTTCCAGAGATAGTGGGCAGAACTTCTGTACTTACACTGGTGGGTCAGATATTGCACTGTGTCATGCAGAGGATCTGAAGACAGACTCTTTACTGTGGAGGTTATGGCAAATCAAGGACTTTACCCTTGTCTTTTCTTAGTATCTGTTTTATGTTCATTTCCCTTATTTGCTTGTATTAATTTTAACTGGACAGAATTCCTAGAACTTGGTTATTTCCCCTGGAAATTCCACAAATGCCACTTTCAGTTATCCTACTCCCCCCCTCCAGATAAAGCTAAATTCAGTCATTAATGCAGTACAATTGATCTGTTGAACCTGGTTTGTGAGAAATGAATAGCAATTCCTTTTACAGATATTGTAAATATTGTTATTTATTGGTTATGTACCATGTGTCACCAGGCTAGAAGCACTTTGCTTTGAATTGTAAAATACTTGGCCAAATTTTGATCTCTCTTACATCTTGATGTTATAGATCCCCAAATGAAAGACACTATAAGAACAGTGCTAAGTTTGAAAAGTATTCATTTGAACATTGACAGACAGCTAGAAGACTTTTACAGGCTGTGGGCCAAACTGTGCCATAAGACTCACTGCACCAAGTCTAGTGTAACTCCCTTGAGTCATCACCACTCTCAGCGTTTCAAGTCCTGAGCATTTCCCTGAAGGTCTCTGTGCTGCTTCAGCTTAATGAATCCTTTTCTCACTTTTCTTTGCCTTCCTCAGTAATCTGAAATCCTCATCCTTTCCCTTCGGAGCATCCTTTCCCCAATCAGAATAAACATCCATGCCTCCAAAAAATTAGATCTTCATTTAATTATATAATTATAATAATTTCAGTTCACTATAACTGATGTAACTATCCCAGTTTGCACCAATAAGAAAACTGGCCCATAAATAAAATTAATAACGCTGAAAACCTATTTTACTGAAATACCACAGAAACACTCTTCCAGTAATCTACTTTAAATAAGTTTATGTATCTTATGGATCTTCTTAATTCAGCAATTAAAAATGTGCATATACTTTTACTCCTATGTGGTTTTTCTACAAAACAACTTGGTTCACCTTTAAGCTACACATTTATTATAAAATTTCTGCTGAAAGACATGTGGACATCCTTAAAATGTGCTTTTTACTTAAATTGTGATTGAAATATGAAGATGTACTGATCATTGCAAATCTGGAATATGAAGTAGGAGATGATTTCTAAGAAAAAACTTTTCTAGCTGCAGAAATTAAAAGCCATTTTGTTGTTTCTTTGTTTGTTTTCGTTTATTTGTTTTGTTTTGTTGGGTTGGTTTTTTTCCTATTCAGAACCTCTTTTTCTATTCAGGACCTTCTGTGCCATTTGAAGGAAATCGGGGAAACGGAATCTACATCTTGGAATATGTGGCTGCAATATTCAAGTATTCCTCTTTCAAATCCCTGACCCAGCAGATTTAGGATTGTATCACTCTTGATGTGACTTAGAAATAGAATCACAGAATCACAGAATACCAGATTGGAAGGGACCACAAGGATCATTCTGTCCAACCTCTCAAGGTAAAATTATAGTTCAAATGAGAATAGTCAGCACCTTGTCAAGCTGACTCTTGAAACTGACCAATGTAGGGGAATTTATCATTTCCCCTGGGAGATTGTTCCAATGTCTGATATTTGTCTAGACAAATAGATCTGTCTACTCTAATATTTACAAATAAAATGTGGAACTCTACCCTGAAACTGTTATCCAAGTCCTCCTGATCATCAGTGAGAAACGATAAACCCTTCTTTTTTAGTGTCCTCCCTTTCAACCCTACAATGGAGATTGAAATCTCTCAAGATGCACTGTAGAGTCTGAGTGATCAGCTGAGAACTGATATCCACATATCACCCAGTTGGACCAGCTGCATTTAGTAAATCCTGTATCTATGGCCTTCCATGACATACAGCAGGGGAATTCTGTCTTCTGGACTTTCAATCACAACTTGTGATGGAAACATTTTCCTAGTATATCCTGAAGAAATATACTTTCCCTAATAAGAGGTATAACCTACTTACATAAATTTCACTTCTCATTGCCTTATGGATCTTAATGTAAGTAAAAGTTACTGTTACATTAATGTTCATTATGACACATTTCATTTAATATTGTATCCTAAACAGTGAGCTGGGGAAGCCTAATCATCTTAACTGTGTATCTAAATGACAGCTGGAAAAAGTTGAAAAAAATTGTGGCAGTCTAGGATTTTTTGGTAGATTGTTCTATTTTATTATTTTATTTCTTTTAGCTTGAAAAATTCAAGCTATAGAAAAATAATGGAATATGATCCAACTTCCAAATAATAATAATAATGATAAAAATAAAAAAGTACATGGGAGAAGTGGAGAACAAATATGTTCTGCAGAAATGAGCGAGCAGCAGATTGGAAGTATGAACAAACCTGTCCAATGTCATAGCATGCCAATTTCTTGAAGATGACAGATGGTAGAATTTTCTCTTACTGCACTCTACAGAAATGCACAATAAAGCAAAACACACCTTCTTCTCCTCCACCCTTTAGCAGGTCATTACTAGATTTCTTGAGATATTAAACCCATCCTCCCTTAGTTTTCCTTGACTTATTTTATTTTGCACAATTTATCTTATCAATGTTTCTGTATTCCTTTTTTCTCCTCCTTCTTTTCTTGCCATTTCTTAATATATTCAGAAAAGATTATTTTTTAAATTAAAATGTTCTGCAAAATGGTGCACATCAACAGCTAAGGGAAAGTGTTTTAATTTTTAATGTGGTCCATACTATTATCTTCATATTCCAGAGGCTACAGAATCTCTTTGGTGATAACTACCTTAGTCACGTGCCCACACTACCAATCTTTTATTATCTTTCTTTTCAGATGATCTTACTCATATGCGTTTAATAAAACTCACCTATGTGCTGATGGTCTTTCTCTAGCCATCACACTGGTACCCTGAGGGGACAGAGAGAGAATGGCTACATTAATGAATAAAACAGTGTCTGGGAACATTCATGGGCATGAGAACATGATTACTTATACTACTAAATAGAACAGTTCCTGATATGGTTTTGTCTTATGACAATTATCAGTATCCAAAGCTATTCTTTGATGTGGTTTTGAAGATAGTATGGGTTAGGGACCACTTTTAATAGAGAGTTAAAATCTTGTTTTAAAAGTCAAGGAAGTGCTATAGAATGGATAAGGGCCATTTTATAACATTCAGACTCGGTATCCAGGAATGGACCAAGAAATGTCTAATTTACTTATACTGACATAGCCACAGAGTCTTCTAATTCTATTGACTAATAAAAGTTCTGGAGCACCTCCAAACTGAAAACTATGCAATATATCCACGAACACACAGAGACAAGAGCAGAGAATGACTAAAAGTTTGCATGTATATTCAGAACCAGCTCATACCATCAAATGACTGACACTGTTTATATTGAGTGGAAAACACACTTTCTTTTCACTCTTCACAATTTTTCTCCATTTTGTCTATTTTCTGCCTTTGAAAAGTAAGTCCTTGTTCAGGACAGAGACTATCTTTTACTATGTTTGTGACCAACGCTTAGCAGAAAACACCATACTTCTACTGTGGTTAATGGAACTATGATAATTGTCACTAAGTTATGGACCCCGATCTTGACCCATTCTTGTACAAGTAATGCAAATATTAATACAAATAAAATGATCCTTTCAGAGATATCTATGGAAAATTGTTTGAACGGACCAGTCGAATCTGGTGAATCAACAAATGGTTACATGACTGGTGCCACAGCCAGTGGTTCAGCTGCTTTGACCATGTGACTTGCTTTGAGTAACCTGGTCTACTAGGGACTGATGGGGTCCATCTGTCAGAGAAGGGGAAAAGCATCTTTGGTCATAGGCTTGCCAAGCTGGTGAAGTGGGCTTTAAATTCAAGTTGCAGGGGAAGGGAAACCTCAATCCATCCCACTCCAGACAGTTTGATGCCAGTGCTAGCAATAGATGCCCAGAGCCTGGAGAAGGATCACAGGCCAGCAGAAAAGCATCTGAAGAGCATCACAAAGAAATTCCAGCTACTACAGCCAGTAAATCAGCTTTATCGGGGCACAACTTAAATTCCTTTTTGCAAACGCACATAATATGGGAAATAAACATGAGGAGTTGGGGATGTGCACATGCCTGCAAGGTTATGATCTTATTGGCATCATGGAGAAGTGGTGGGATGACTCTTATGACTGGAGTGTTTAAATGAAAGGTTACAGGCTTTTTAGGAAGGACAGACAGTGGAGAAGAGGAGAGGGTGTCACCCTCTATGTCAATAAACACCTGGAGTGCATGGAGCTCAGTCTGGGGATGAATGAGGTGCTGACTGAGAGCTTATGGGTCAGGATTAAAGCAAGGGCAGAGACAGGAGACATTATAGTGAGAGTCTGCTAAAGGCCACCCAACCAGGAAGACAAGGTGGATGAGGCCTTCTATAGACAGATACAAGCAGCCTCACATTCTAAAGTTCTGGTCTTCATGAGGGTCTTCAACCACCTTGATGATCTGTTGGAGGGACAGCACAGCAAGGCATAAGTAATCTAGGAGATGCCCAGGATATGTTGATGATAATGTCCTCTAGATGATAGAGGAGCCAATGAGGAGAGATGCTATGGAGGACTTTCTTTCCACAGACAAGGAGTGTATGGTGGGGAATGTGAAGCTCAAGGGTAGCCATGGTTGCAGTGACCATGAAATGATGTAGTTCCAGATCCTTAAGGCAGCAAGGAGTGCATGCAACAAGTTCACTAGCCTGGACTTAGGTAGGACTGCCTGACCCTGGAAATAGGACACATGGTTACATGCAATGCGGATAAGGCTGAGGTACTCAGTGACATTTTTGCCTCAGTTTTCAGCAACAAGTTCTCAAATCACTCTGCCTAAGTCACAGAAGCCAAAGGCAGGGACCAGGAGAATGAAGAACCACCCACTGTAGGAGAAGATCAAATTTGAGACTATCTAAGGAACATCTAAGATGCACAATGAATGGAAGCCAATGAAATGCATCTGCAGGTTCTGAGGTAACTAACGGATGAAGTTTCTAAGCTGCTATACATCATACTTGAAAAATTCTGGCAGTCTAGTGAAGTTCCCACTCACTGGAAAAGGGGAAACATAACCCCTCTTTTTCAAAAGGGAAAAAAAGAAGACCTGAGGAACTAAAGGCCAGTCAGTCTCACCTCTGTGCCTGACAAAATCATGGAGCAGATCTTCCTTGAAACAGTGCTAAGGCACATGGAAAATAAGAAGGTGATTGGTGACAGGAAACACAGCTTCACTAAGGGCAAATTGTGCCTGACAAATTTGGTGGCCTACTATGACAGGGTTACCGAGTTGGTGGATAAGGGAAGAGCAACTGGCGTCATCTACCCAGACTTCCACACAGCATTTACACTGTCCCATATGACATAAATTGTAGAGGCATGGATTTGATGGATGGACCAGTTGGTGGATAAGGAGTTGTCTGGATGGTTGCACTCAAAGAGATGCAGTCAATGTCTTGATGTCCAGGTGGAGACCAGTGTCAAGTGGTGTTCCTCAGGGGTTGGTACTGGGACAGGCACTGTTTAACATATTTTTTGGAGACATGGGCAGTGGAATTGAGTGCACCCTCAGCAAATTTACTGACAACACCAAGATGTGTGGAAGCAGGAAGGAAGGGATGCCATCCAGAGAGACATTGACAGGTTTGAAAGCTGGGCCCATGCAAACTGCAAGAAGTTCAACTAGGACAAGTGCCAGGTCATGCATGTGGGTCAGAGCAATCCCAAGCACAATTATAGGTTGGGTGGAGAATGGATCTAGAGTAACACTGAGGAGAAGGATTTGGGGGTGCTGGTGGATGAGAAACGCAACACAAGCCATCAATGTATGCTTGGAGCCCCAAAAGCTAACTGCATCCTGGGCTGCATCAAAAGAAGTGTGATCAGCAGGACAAGGGAAGTGATTCTGCCCTTCTTCTCTGCTCTTCTGAGAGCCCACCTGGATTACACTGTTCAGGTCTGGGCCCTTCAAAGTAAGAACGACTTGGCACTATTGGAGTGTGTCCAGAGGAGGACCACCAAGGTGATCGGAGGGTTGAAGCACCTCTCTTATGAAGACAGGCTGAAAGAGTAGGGGTTGTTCAGCCTGGAAAAGAGAAGGCTCTTGGGTAGACCTTAAGGTAGCCTTCCAGTACTTAAAGGGGACTTACAAGAAAGCCAAGGAGGGACATTTTAAAAGGGCATGTAGTGAGAAGACAAATGGTAATGGTTTCAAATTAAGAAAGGGTAGATTTAGATTAGGTATTAGGAAGACATTAATCACTTAGAGGGTGGTAAGACACTGGAACAGGTTGTCCAGGGAAGTTGTGGATGCCCCATCCCTGAAAGTGTTCAAGGTCAGATTGGACAGGTCCTTGAGCAGCCAGGTCTGGTGGGAGATGTCCCTGCACATGGCAGGGGGTTTGGAAACGGATGATCTTTAAGGTCCCTTCCAACCCAAACTATTCTATGATTCTGTGATTCTATGATTCTGTGATTCTATGAGATGTCTATATTATTGTTCTTCTTCTGGTTTAGCAAGAAAACACCACAATTCTCAAACATGTTAGATTTTATGCAATAACTAATTTGAAGATCTTTATGACTCCTTCTAATAACAAAGTAACTCTTCAAGAAGGATTGCCAGCTCCTTCTTTCAGCAAAATAAAAAAAGCCTAACAAAAAATTCATAGAAAGGGAAAGAACAATTTTGATGAAAGATTTCCAAGAATATAATCCTGGTAAAGTAGATTCAAGAAGAGGAATGAAGCATAGTGGTACAGCAAACACATTAAAAAGTCACCACATAAACAGAGATATTTTTTATTTGTTTGTTTCTCTCTTTCTTGTGTCATCCATGGCCTGTCTGGAGGCAAAGAGACTGACACTTGTAATATCCTCCCTTTCAAGCCGTCTGTCGGCTGGGAAATAATGAAGGGAATTGAGCTTGTTTCAGCAGACATCAAGATTTCTAATGGGAAACTGGTGATGGAGATTGTCTGAGTGCTTGTGCCCTGAGCATGGAAGAGTTAGTCAATGTCAAAACATAAAACATAGCTCAGGGAATGTGGATAAGCTTGTTTGGCTTTACAGCTGCATGCTGTGTTGGGAAAACTCCATCATGTGCTATGCTTTTTTATTATTATTTATATTTAAAGACAACATTTTCTGTTGTAAATGTGCAGTGAAACAAAACTTTCATGATAGATATAGAAGTCTTTGCTACAGTTTTGAGATGTGGGAGATCTGGGCTAAAAAAAAGAATGCCATATGGACTTTTTTATTTTCTATATACTCTTTGTGCAACCTGTAGTGTCTTTTATTAACTCCAGTTGTGGTCGGTTGGAGATTTACTATTAGCCTTAATAAAAGATTGGTTAGGCTAATGGTAAAAAGTTAGCAATTCCATATAAAATAAACATGATAACATGTTATTTCACTTTCCGTTACATGCTTGATCTACTGAGACTGAAAGTTGTTTGGCATTGGACTTGCTTCTTCTTATGAGTTTGCCCAGTGTGAGCAAGTGAGACTTTAATCTGACCTGTACTTTCCAAATTCTGGTGTAATACATATAAGTAAGTACACTGGTCATTACTAAGAGCTAGAGATAGAAAGTCTTCTTTTGCAAATGGCTTAAGTAGTTGTTCCTGCCTTGGGGAAAGAACTGCATGGATTACACACCCTCTTAAGACCTTTAGCAAGGCTATTTTTCTGTGATTGGATCTAATACTTACTCTGCTGGTGTTAAGCCATTTCAAATCTAAAGTAGGACTCCTGCTCCAACATACAGAGGAATTGGGGTTGGTACACGTGAAAGAAAATCAAACCAAAACACCAAAAAAAAACCCAAAAGACAACCCTCGGTTTCTGGATTGGTTTAATTAAAAAAAAAAAACGTTTCTGAGTAAGATGTTGTTCAGAAGCAGTCTTTTGGATTTGATCAGTTTCCAATCATACATCTGTTGTTCTTTATTCCATAGAATATGTTTCAGATATAAAAATCACTTACTGTGCATTTGGGTAGGAACACGTGTCAGAAAGAAAAGCACAGGGGAAGTACACTCATCCTTTGAAGGAAGTAATAATACCTAGAAGCTTCTGTAAATCATTAATGTCACTGTTGTAGTTACAGAGTTTATTATGTCTGTGTTCTCCTTCTGGTATCTGCACATGCTTTGCTTAGGTTTACTGCATGTATTCTATAGTTTCCAAGTGGCATTTTGTGTTTCACCAGATTGAGACCAAGAAGAAGAGACAAGTTTTATCCCTATCAACTACCTGCTGCTTTCCAGTGTTGTGTGAAGATCAATACATTTCCTTTTAAATTATTTTATCAGTTACATAGCGATGAACAGATAGATATCTGCTTAACAAGTAGAAGAAACGATTAGAAAAATAAATATAAAAACCTATAAATATGTCTGAATCTGCTTAACCTCTTGTTTCACCACTTAAATGAGTTAGAGTCCTCCATTTTTAATTTACAGGGAAAAAGCAGAGGTCCTTCTCCATTTCATGAAAAAATACAGATGTGGTGAGCCAGCCTACCAGAGAGAGAGCCTTCCTCCCTTCTCAACATCAATCTCCCTTAAGACAATTTTTCTAAAACCACCATCCTCTATTTTTAAGTTTTCATTTTCCTACATAATGACAAAAGGCTTTGTTGCAAGTCTAAGATGTGAAAACTTCCTTTTGGCTGGGACAGTTTGTTGTGCCGGTCAGACTTACTCTATGACCTTGCATCATCTTAGGTTATTATGAGCTATTTGGTATCTGAATTCAGTCTCTTACTGGTTTGAAGGCTCTGATTCTGCATCTGCTGATATAGCGCATCTCTCTTATCTTCACTTTAGCTTGGAAACCTTGCATAACAGTGCACACTATGAGCTATAGTTATTCATTCAGTTCACCTGCATCTATGTGACCAGGCACTCCTCTGTCCTCCAGAAGAGATAGAGGGCATCTCATATGGAAAATTAAAGTACACTTCATGAAATTATCAGATGTTTATAATCCTCTCCAGATACTAATCTGTATTCTGGATTATTATACCACCTACTATACCTTTTTTTAATCAGCCACCCTGGCGTGAACTTTTGAGTATGAAGTCTAGAGATGTATGAGGTCTTCATATTTATTTATTTATTTTCTGTGACCATTTAGCAGCTGCTCTTGCTAAGAATAATTCCTCTCTGTCAGAGTCTTCTCACTACGCAGGGGTCTGAAAGTTCAACCACAGCTCCTGCAGAATAAGGCTTACATACTCTTCTGTGCTTTGTGAATTGCTGGAAACCCTCTCATCCTTCATCTAATAATAAATAATTGCAATAATTAGTATTATTAATAATGCAAAATCTAAGAGGGCAAAAGCACTGGTAAAATTAAGCATCCAAAAGATTTCCATGAGTATGGAGATGTCCCCCCAAGGAAATAAAATAATCAGAGGCAAATATCTTGAAAACAATGTAACTTTGGGAGACATGTGGTGTTTCTAGTACGCTTTTGGTGCTCTATGGAACAACAAAAAATATTTCATTAATTATTATAATTGTTGATTATTTGTTAGGCACTAAAACTAGTTTCAGGATAATTAATGATTTTTAATTTTCAAAGCTTTAGAATTTCTAAGTGAAAGACTTTGGTGGATTTTACTCAAGCTGAGACTGGAGAGGTTGCAGAGTGCAAACCCAGCACAGTGAACACTTCCTTCTGCAGTTCTATCTGTAAAATGTAGACCAAATAAGATTGAGCAATTAATTTTCTCTGCTTTGTTGCCTGTCAGGAATATTTCAGTGTGGAACTCATTCTGCCTAGAATATCAGTGTCCAGACTATTTTGAGCATCTGAGTATAATTGGTAAGCTTTGGGCATTTATTTCTTGAATAGATGCATTTCATCCAATAGAAGCAAGTACAAAATTTTAATTTCAAGGTCAAACCAATCATTTTTAGAAAATTTCTCAGAAGAAAACTATCTCACTAGTCTAGAGATTATAATGAAATTCATGTTCTTATGGCCTCCCAAGTCTTTCCAGTGGTCACAGCCCTTCACTACTGTTTGTAATCTGGCATATAGAGTAAAACCTACTCCAAAGAGGAAAGCACATATCAGACCGAAGTAAATTTAACAGAGACTACAGGCTCCCAAAACATTACCTCAAGTTATCTCTAGTCTTATGAAGACATTGGAAGACAAGGAAAGACAGAGGCCTTGAGTATGTCTTGGAGCATAAGGCAGCACTGAGAAAAGACATGGGAGGCAGCAACTCTCTGGATTTTGGTGAGGAGCACAAGTGTGTTGCTCCTCTTGTTGAACAAGTCACCATCATGGCTCACAAATCAAGGCTGAAATCAGGAAAACTCCAAAGGAAATGAAACTCCAAGCTTTTGGGGTAAATATTCTCTGGAGACATTAAAAACCTGCCCGGACGCCTTCCTGTGCAACCTCATCTAGGTGTTCCTGCTCCAGCAGGGGGATTGGACTAGATGATCTTTTGAGGTCCCTTCCAATCCCTAACGTTCTGTGATTCTGTGATCCTGTGATCCTGTGATTCTGTGATTCTGTGATATTCTAATTTCATAGAATCACAGATTCACAGAATGCATCTGGTTGGAGGGGATCTTTAAAAGTCATCTGATCCAACCCCCATGCAGTAAGCAGGGATATCTGTAAGTAGATCAGGTTGCTCAGAGCCCCATCAAGCCTGATCTTGAATGTCTCCAGTGATGCGACCTTCACCACCTCTCTGGACAACTTGTTCTGGTGTCTCACCACCCTCACAGTGAAGAACTTCTTCCTAATGACTAATCTAAATCTACCTTGCTCTAGTTTAAAACCATTGCCCCTTTTCCTATTGCTACCTGCCCTTGTAAAAAGTCTCTCCCTTTTCTTCTAAACCCCCTTCTGGCACTGGAAGGCTGCTATAAGGTCTCCTCAGAGCTTTCTCTTCTCCAGCCTGAACAACCCAATTTCTCTCAGACTGTCCCCATAGGAGAGGTGCTTCAGTCCTCTGATCATTTTTGTGGCCCTCCTCTGGACATGATCCAACAGTTCCATGTTCTTCATGTACTGAGGGCTCCAGAGCAGAACGCAATACTCCAGGTGAGGTCTCACCAGAGTAGAGTAGAGGGGCAGAATCGCCTCTCTTGACCTACTGGCCACACTTCTTTTGATGCAGCCCAGGATGTGACTTGTCTTCTGGGCTGTGAGCATGCATTGGAGGCTCATGCCCAGCTTTTCGTCCACCGGTACCCCTAAGTCCTTTTCTGCAGGGCTGCTCTCTATCACATCGTACCCCAGCCTGTACTGACAATAAGGACTGCCCCTACCCAGGTGCAGGACTTTGCACTTGGCCTTGTTAACTTCATGAAGTTCACATGAGCCCACCTCTTTTGTCCAAGTCTCTCTGGATGACATCCTATCCCTGTGGCACATTAACTGCACCAATCAGCTTGGTCTCATCTGCAAACTTGCTGAGAATGCCCTCGATCCCAGTCTCTGTATCATTGATGAAGATATTAAACAGCACTGGTTCCAGTATGGACCCCTGAGGGACACCACTTTTCACCCATCTCCATCTGGACTTTGAACTGTTGACCACTACTCTCTGGATGTGATCATACAACCAATTCCCTAGTCACTGAATGGTCCACATATCAAACCCATGTTTTTCCAGCTTAGAGAGGAGGTTGCTGTGGGGGACTGTTCAAAGGCCTTGGCAGAATTCTAGATAGATTAAATTCATTGTTTTTCCCTCATCCACTGATCTAGTTGTTCCATTGTAGAAAGCCACTAGGTTGGTCAGACAGGACTTGCCCTTAGTAAAGCTATGCTGGCTGTCTCGAATCACCTCCCAGTGCTCCATGTGCCTTATCAGAGCTTCTAGGAGGATCTGTTCCATGATCTTCCCAGGCACAGAAGGGAGGCAGACAGGCTGGTAGTTTCCAGGGTCCTCCCTTCTACCGTTTTTAAAAATGGGTGTGATATTTCCCTTCTTCCAGTCACCAGGGACTTCACCTGACTGGTATGACTTTTCAAATATCATGGAGAGTGGCCTTGCAACTACATCAGCCAATTCTCTCAGGACTCTGGGACGTATCTCATCAGGTCCCGTAGACTTATGTATGTTCAGTTTCCTCAGATGGTCATGAACCTTGTTTTCACTTACAGTGAGAGAGACTTTGTCCCCCTCCAGTTCCCATCTTTCAGTCCTTCAACTTGGGAGGTATAATAAGTAAGATTTCTAGTGAAGACCAAGGCAAAAAAAGTTGTTGAATACCTCAGCCTTCTCCTCATCTGTTGCTGTTAACTTACCCATGTTGCTCATGACAGGGGGACACACACACACATTTTCTTTAACCTTCCTTTTCTGATTGACATACATGCAGAAGGCCTACTTGTTATTCTTTGCATGCCTTGTCAAGTTCAGCTCCAGCCACAGTGTGCCCTTCCTGACCTCATCTCTACACAACCGGGCAGTGTCCCTATACTATTCCCAAGATACCTGTCCTTGCTTGAACTGCTTATGCGGTTCCTTCTTGCCTTCTAGTTTGGCCATCAGGTCTTGACTTAGTCATGCTTGTCTCTTCCCTTTCTTGCTCAATTTCTTACACTTGGGGTTGGAGAGCTCTTTTGCTCTATGGAAAGCCTCCTTAAAAATCTCCCAGCTCTATTCTGCTCCCTTGTCTGTGAGGGGAGAATCCCAGAGGGTCCTATTGACTAACTTCTTGAAGAGCTGGAATTTTGCTCTCCTAAGTTTCAGGGTTCTGACTATGCTCTCAGTCTGACTCATATCCCTTAGGACTGTGAACTACACCAGTGTGTGACCACCCCTGAAATCCCTGATGAGCTCATTTGTATTGGTGACCATTAGGTCCAATATTGCATTCCCTCAGGCAGGTCTGTCTATTTCCTGGCTTAAGAAGTTATCACGGAGGCACTTCAGGAGTCTCCTGGATTGCCTACAGCTCTCAGTGTTACTTTTCCAACAGATGTCAAGGTGATTTAAATTCTCCAGCAGGATGAAAGCCCACAAGCTTGATGCCTCCTGGAGCTGGAGTAGGAACACTTTGTCAGTAGGATCCCCTTGATCGGGTGGCCTGTAGTAGACACCAGCCACAAGGTTTCCCTTGTTGCCTTAGTCTCTAATTCTTACCCGTAAGATTTCAACTTGCTCTTGGCTATTCTTTAGGGACATTCCTTCACATTCTATCAATTTTTTAACATAGAGGACACCTCCACCCCTCCTTTTTCACCTGTCCCTTCTGAACAGCTTGTAGCCATTGATAGCCACACTAGTTGTAGGAATCATCCCACTAAGTTTCAGTAAGGGCCATTATGTCTTAGCTTTCCAGCAGCACAGTAGCTTCCAGCTACTCCTGTTTGTTGCCCATGCTGCATGCATTCATGTAAAAGCACTTTAGATAGGCTTGTCAGCTGTGTCACCTTTTTAGAGAAACACCCCTTAATTCCCATGAGGTGTTTCACGGGTGTTTCCCTGTTGGCTTCTACTTCCTCAGGAGCCTCCAGCTCGTCTCCATAACACTTTGACTGTGCTGCAGTGTCCCCAGCTTGCCTCAAGCCAACAGGTTGAAGGCCCTTACTAGCACCCCATCCTTCTAACCCTGGTGTGTCATCCCACAGCTTGTCAAAGACAGACCTGATATTATTATCCCTCTCCCACTGCATGTGCTTCTTGAATCACCTCCCAGTCTCTTCCAAACAGCACAAGGAGAACATTTTCATACACAAACATGTATTTTCTGTTCAGTGATGAATTTTACCCTTAGTACCCCAACCTCTTTATGCTTTCATCTCATGATGCATCCATGAATCCTAATCCTATGCTGCTTCTCCTCTCCTCTGACCTCCTGGGAAGAGCTTTTTTACAGTAGAAACTCCTGTTTCAGCTAGCAAAGTGGTAATACGGGGCCTGATTGTCAGCCTTTCTGGGCTGCTGAGGTTTTTATGAAATTAGACATATTTGTCTTGATGTTTAGTAGAGAGCATGAAATTCAAATCTGTGTGTTTGGCATTCCGCAGGCCAGTGCTTTAATATTCAATGACATAACTTCATTGTGGTTTTGACAACACTATATAGGAGTTGTGCTTACCACTGAAAATTAAAGCCACTGAAAGAGTTGACAACAGCAGAATTGTGAATGCTTCCAGGCTCCTGAAGTGATTGTTATTCTGGTTTGTCTAGAAGTGCTTATTGTGTTTGTAATACCGTCAGTTCCACTTAAGGGCTACTTGAAGTCAATGCAATACAGGTAAGCATTACAGAAATTTTTCTTCCTGAACATTTATATCTTTGTGGTTTATTTGCATTTTCATTTGCCCATATGTTTATTGATTGGGTTATTGCTTGAAATTTTATCCAGGGTTAGTGTTTATATCTGTCTATCCTATCTACCAGGATTCTTACGTGGTCCTCTTTTCCCTCATATTTTAGCACCTCAGAATCACTCACAGGATTTTATCTACAGCTCTGAGGGAGGCAAGTGCTGTCTATGTTCCAGAAATTGGAAATTTGTATGCAAGTCCACAGATTATAAAAACTCTCTATCCTAATTTCCTGCACATGGTAGTTACACAGACTGATCTTGCCATGGTTTCTGCAGTGAAAAGGGATTGTGTACTGAGCATCCAAACTCTGGTCTAAAACTAATAGCAGTTGAAAAAATTATAAAAATCAACCTCCAAATCATAATAAATTTAAAGTAATGGAACTATAGAGATACAAAATCGATATGCATAAAAGCCAGGGAGTTAAGAATTTTGCTTTTCCAATAACTTTAACATGCACCTCACAAAGCAAAATTTTTTACTCAGATCTACTCTGTTGATTTCATTTCTTCATATTGCATCATGTAAGATCTCTATACTGATATGTAGGACCAAGCTTAAATCTATCCTTAACCAATTTGAGGCACATGAAACACCAAACCTTTTCTCCATCACAACCTGCAGTTCAATGCAAAGTTTCCTGAAACAGCTTATTTCTCAAGAGTGACTTTAAAACATAACCTATGATCCTTTGTGTCATACAAGCCTAGAACTTTCTAGAAATTAATCTGGAACCTGATTTTCTTATTGTCATTAAATCTTCATCTTCCAGGCCTGGAGATCCTCAAGGGAAATGATCAGATGGCATAGAGTAGTACAGTTATCCAGATCCTTCTGTTAGGAAAGGTGGAGCTTTAAATTGGCTTGGCAGCCAGCTTGTATAGACTGAGGCCACTGATTCTGAAGGCTGAAGTTCTTGCTAACTTAATTTAAACTCTTCAAAAATTCAGTGAATATTTTTGCTTCAGTTACTGTAATATCTTACTCTGCCTTTGTTGCAGTTATGTAAACATTTAAATAGTGAAATAAAAGCAATATATAATGAATATTCCCACTAATGAAGAAAAAAAAGATTAATTCCCATAAAATGTGTGAAACACATTGAAATACATTTGTATGAACCAAATTCTGCTTATACTATCAGTGCCACAAGTAAGTAGGGACTTTCTGGTCACAAAGTGTGGTTACTACCTCAGGAAATTGTTTTAGTTTTAAATTGCTTGAAAAGAGAATTAGGTTTCCTTTTCCTGATTCATGGAAGACCCAGGTTCTGAACATCAACTAAAAATAACTTTTTTTTAGGCTAGTAATTTTCTTTTCCTTTCCATCCCACACTTACTTATTGCCAATTTACTTCAGTTTACTCTTGTGTCAACATTATTCTTTGTGGTGGGTTGAACCTGGCTCGACCCCAGGTGCCCACTGAAATCACTATATCACTCCTTCTTCTTAGCCGGGGAAAGAAAATAAAATGAAAGGCACGTGGGTCAGGATAAGGACAGAGAGAGATTATTCATCAATTACCACGAGCGAAACAGACTCAGCTTAGGAAAAATTAATTTAATTTATTACCAATCAAATCAGAGAAGGCCAATAAGAAATAAAACTAAATCTTAAAACACCTTTCCCTCACCCATCCTTTCTTCTTGGGCTCAATTTTGCTCACAATTTCTCAACCTCCTCCATCCCAGTAGCACAGGGGGATGGAGAATGAGGGTTGGGGGCAGTTCATCACGTGTTATCTCTGCTGCTCCTTCCTCCTCAGAGAGGAGACTCCTCACACTCTTCCCCTGCTCCAGCATGCACTGGTTCAGTACTCCATGAACTTTTCCAAGGTGAGTCTTTCCCACACATTACAGTTCTTCATGTACTGCTCCAGTGTGGGGATGCAGTCCTACAGAAATAGACTGCTCCAGTGTAGGTTCCCCCCAGGGTGAAAAGACATGCCAGCAAATCTCCTCCAGCATGGGCTCCTCTCTCCAAGAGGTCACAGGTCCTGCCAGGAGCCTGCTCCAGCGTGGGCTTCTCATGGGGTCACAGCCCCTTAGGGCACATCCATCTGCTCCCGCGTGGGTACCTCCATGTGCTGCACATGGATATCTGCTCCATCATGGACATCCATGGGCTACAGAGATTAGCCTGCATCACCATGGTCTTCACTATGGGCTTGGGGGGAAATATCTGCTCCCATGCCTGGAGCATATTCATCTCCTTCTTCACTGATCTTCGTGTCTGCAGAGTTGTTTCTCTCACATATTTTCACTCCTCTTTATGACAGCAGCTTCTGCAGCAGTTTCCCCTCCCCCCTACCCTTCTTAATTTTATTATCAGAGAGGTGCTACCATTGTCACTGATTGGCTTGGCCTTGGCCAGGGATGAGTCCATTTTGGAGCTGGCTCACATTGGCTTTATCGGGAAACTTCTAGCAGAAGCTACCCCTGTAATGTTCCCTGCTACCAAAACCTTGCCATGCAAACCTAATAAATCCTTTAAACTAATATTTTCTTATTCCTTCCTAGTGCTTATTTCCCTTTCTTCTCACTCCCACACATTCCAGAAAGCAACTAGGTTTCTTATCACCCTCCAATATAAAGTCATTCTTGGTTATATGCTTATGCAAGATTTGGAGTGGATTTCATGTAACTAGCAATTTGGTCAGTGCTAATCACTTAAGCAGTGACTACATCAATGGAAGGAACAGGGCAAGAGCAATAGAAGATTCAGCCTAGTTTGACACCACTGTCCAAGTTTGAACCAGTAGATCACTGCCTACCTTCATCTGCTGAGTACTGGCAGAATCTCTGTGAGCCATCTTAAAGATGGTATTTAAATGTGAAAAGGCTAGGTGACCTGAATCCAAATCCAAAAATATGCCTTGTTCCACCTGCAGATCACAGATGGTTGTACATGTTTTCACATGCATTGGCTCTATTTGGATGATTCATGTGAAAAAAATAGATAACATGTAATAGAGGAACACAGGACTCATTCTACTGTGTCAGTACAGGACTTAACGGGTTCTGTGTCCTGTCTTTTGTAAAAAGAAGCTTGCCTGCCTCAAACAAAAAAAAAAACAAGCAGCAACACAAGACAAAGAAGAAACAACAGCAACAACCAAACAAGCAGAAGTAAACTCATACCCAAGAAGAACATGACATGACATGAAGTACTACTAATATGCTCAAATGTGGCACTTAAATTTTCACACCACATAACATTAACTTCATATATGAAGTTTATACGAATTCTGGCTCTTAACCTTCTAACAAAATGTGTAGTGTTACAGTTTGCTTGTATGTGGTGTGATTCGTAATTCTCCACTTGGTCCCCCCTGCCTCCAACAGTGCTTTTGTTCCAGTCTTCTTCCAGTCCCAAATATAAAGAGCTGTTACAGGTTACTGAATAACATGCCCCCAAGAATATATTCATTCTTAAACTCTCAAAGATGGTAATTGGCAAATACTTATTATAATTCTTTGTATTCATCTTATTTGAGTGTGTGTCCCATCTTTTGAGTCATGACATCCTCTAGGAGAAACAGGCTAACCGGCCCTATGGCCTTAATATTTCCATTTTTTGTTATTCTTAGTCCTTTTAGTCCTTTCTTTAAGAAGCTGGTCTCTTGCTCCTCACTGCAGGTGATCTCCATGCCAAGTTTTTGCTTTCCCAAACGTTGAATTATTTGTGCACAAGCAAAGCATCTGAAATGGTCTTCAGGCATGAAAAGTACTTCAATTCCCCAACTGCAGATAACTCAAATGTAGAGATTTTAAAGCATTTTGTCAACAGAAAAAAAAAATCTATTCAGCTCAGAGACTGAGATACATTTCAGCCTAGAGAAATCTTCCCCATCTCCAAAAGTTGTTTTAAACTGCTAAAGGTGTTAAGGCTACCCTGCAAGGGTCTTATTCAGGGTTTAGGCAGACAATACTCTCATGAAAGGCACTAGACCTCTCGGCAGCAAATGATCAAGTTTAGACCATCTGAACTCTAGGCTTACTGCTCATGAACATCTCTCTGCAGACTTCATAAACCTGGAAGCCTCAGATAACTAGTGTTTTCAATCAACTTGTTTCCAAAAACAGTTCATCAGAAAGTGGACACTATTTTTCCCTTCCTGATATAAGTGTTCCTCACATGGCTTCCACTTTATTTTTCTCTGTCAACTTCTTTCCATTGGTTCAATTGGATTATTTTAAATAGTCCTGATAAAATTCTTGCTGTACAGTTTTTTTTCCTGTTCAGAGACTTAATGTGGTTCTAGTGCAGAAAAAGGAAGCAGTCTTACATCTGGCGTGCTGGGTCCAGTTCTGGGCTCCCCCATATAGAGGCATGGACATACAGCAGCAAGTCCAGTAAAGGCCACAGAGTTGATGAGTCTGGAGCATGTGGCAGATGAAGAGAAGTTAAAAGAGGTGGAATTGTTCGGTCTGGAAAAGGAAAAGCTCAGAAGGATCTTACATCACTATTTGTAAGTTCCTTGGGAGTGGTAGTAAAGAGGGCCCAGTGACAGGGCAAGAGGTAATGAGCATGAGTGGAAACAGAGGAAATTCTGTTTAAACACAAAAAGAAACTTTCTAATAGCAAGGGTGATCAAATACTGAAACAAGTTGCTTAGAGAGTTCGTTGAGTCTCTATCCCCAAAGATGCTTCAATCCCAAATGGGCACATTCCTGAACAACCTGCTCAAGGTCACCCTGCTCTGAGCTAGGGTTTGGGCTAGAAGAACTCTAGAGGTACCTTCTAATTTCATCTGTTCCATGACTTTATGATTTTTTCTTGCTTTGAATTCCTAACACACATGCAGAGAGGAAGTAAGTTTCAGTCTGCTTTTCATTTCTGATGTCATGCTACTATTCCTCCAGAATGTTTGATTCTGTGCTTGATTATTCATCCCTGTGCCCATGCTTCTCAGAAATATGTGTTCACCAGCTGTCAAACCCCAACTAGTCAACTTTTTCTTATGTGACTTAGCTGGAAGCTTTTCTTTGTAAAAATCAGTGTCAACACATCTTTCCTGATTTTTTTTTTGTTTTTAATTCTTCTTTCAATCAGCTTTAGATCCCACTAATGCTATCAGGATTTTAGTCTTAGTACTTGTGTAAGTCTTGATCCTGTCTGTTGCCTTTAATCCTGTGAGTCATTCTCTCAGCATTAATGATTCCTTCTCTTTAGTTCACACAAGCTCTGCAGGATTGGGCTCAATTTGAAACACAGAAATAAATCCTGAAATGTTCAGAAAAGAGTCCTATGAATTAACAGAATGTATTTCATGAGTAAAAGCTGAGTAAATTCTTTGTGTAAATATGAAATTTCTTCTAAGAACATCTGAGTAGTCTTACTGGTTGCAGACTGTTCTCACAGGAGCCTCTTGTCATGAATTCTAGTCAGCAAGATTTCATTTGTATTTCATGTTGGTACATGCATAGCGCTTATAGAAGAAAAAGATCCCTCTTCTGACACCAATCTCCAAGGCTTTGGTTTCCTGTCCAAGCACTGACATGTTGACAGATATAAAGCTCCCCATTTCTCAGGCAATATTGTTCTGATCATGATGGTTTTGATGAAATTCCAGCTTTATCCCCAATCCATTTTATTTTTTATCATGGCGATTGCTTCCTAGTTTCCCTCAGATTACTTAGTAGCTCAACATCAATAGATAGTAGTACTAAAGGGAATACACTTTAGTGCTTGCACAAAGACCATCCATCATGGAGAGATGGATCTGGGTATTTTTATAGGATTCTCCTCCATGGTTGGCTGAGTGCTGTTCTGCTACTGTCTAACATGGGGGGATTATAGGTGTCTCACTGTTGTACCTGCTGCTTTCATATTACAAAACAGGGGGGTTATTAATAGTGACTGTTTTCAGCTAGAGCTTTTAAAGCTTGTAATGTCAAGGCATAGGCTTTAACATTATTAAATGAACTGACAGTTCTGCAGCAGACATGATAGCGTCTAGCTTTGGGCACATTTTGCCTCAGTTTCTTCTTTTTCCCTGGGTAAGCAGGATTTATATTGAATACTTTTTCACTACAGTGCTCACCATTAGTAAACTGCTTTCTATAGGTATTATTTCAAACAATGGTAATCTTTCTTTAATTTCTCTTTTAACCTCTCTCTGTCTTTTATCCTCTGACAATTTATACACTTGGCATCAGGCTCTTCATCATCTTTCAGCTCACTCAGCCTTTCTTGTAGATAACAGCTTTCTATGATGTTCTTCATTCTGAACGTCTTGCTTGAGATTATTATCTGAAGGTATTACTATATCCTAGAACTTCTTGTCCCTTATTTTCCTTTTTCCTCACATAAAGAACTGAGTCCCAGGTTTCACTGATGAACACGGGAACAGAAAACTTTGCTTTACTTATGCCGTGATGGGCTCAGAACTATTTAGAAATGAGGTCTTGGGATGATAAAAGATAGTGCTAAGAAAATAGCAGCTCACCCATAGTTAAATTTAGGAATGTGAGAGAGAGAAAAGCACTGCAAGTCTGCAGTGCCCCTGCACACAATGCTGTGTGCAGTTCTACTTTTCCTCATCTCTTAAAGTAAATGAGAGAACCGAAGAAGATATAGAAAAAAAGGCAACAGGAAAGATCACTGGCCTGAAATAGCGTCCATGCATGAAACTCCTAAGCCTAAAAAAGAGACAACTGAGAGACGATATGATAAGGGTTTATGAAAACATTGTTCACTGGATCTTTCAAAATATGAACTAAGGCATGAAATGAAACTGGCAATGGGAATTTATAAATGAACAAAAGGAAGTACTTCTTGTAACTCCTTGACACAGGATGTTGTGTATGCTAAATTTTCTATGTTTTTAAAAAAGAGATGGAATGAGATAAACGTATGTTGACAGTTATTATACTGAAAGATACTGCCTTTGAACCAGGAACAGCCTGAAACAAGTATTCCTTGGGGAAAATTCTGGACAAATAGCACTACATGCTATGCTCTTTTCATGCAACATTTCTCATCCTCTATATCTTCAGTGGAACTGGCCAGAAACTAAAAGTGTAAAACTGATTTTCATTAGAAATGTTATTTCAAAAGAAATACTCTGTGTGTGTGTATGTGCATATGCATGTGCATGTAAGTGTACCTGCGCATGAAATACTGCTGAAAATTTTTGTGTGAAGTACATTGCAAGAGACTTCGAGCATTATGTGTTCTGTTTGAATATCTTAATGGAATATTTAAATGTAACATTTCAAAACACACTTGCACAAAGAAAATTATTTTTTGTCATATGAAATCCATAAACAGAATGATATATATCCGCATTTAAACAAAATGTTGCGATAGATTTGAAGCAAGTATGTTTATGGATTTCTTCAGGAAGCATTCCTAAATGGTTTTTCAGGTCCCATATTGTTATCACATGACAGTGTTTCTACACCATGACGTTTTGTAAAGTAAAGACTTAGCACTTGTTTCTGCATCAAAAAATATTATTTCCATATAATCTTAGCAGGCAGAGATCAGAAGGACCTCACATTTTTAAAATATTCCATTTCTCTCCCAGGTTAGGATTATTATCTGCACTTACATTGTCTAGTGATTTTGTTCTATCTCTATTTTTAAAAATTCAGGGAAATCGTTTTACAGAAAAAAAATAATTAAATAAAATAAAATAAGCCATACAATCACTCATACTATTTTTATAGAACTTTTTTCTACTTGAAAATGCCATTTAAGCAAAATGTTTCTGGAATGTGCTAATTTTGATAAAATTCTCCATGGAAATTTTTCTAAACAGTTCCAGGTGGTAGTGATAGCTGCATTTACTGTGTTTCTGACATTTTCCTTTTCAAATATTCTCTTTTGCATGAAATTCCAAACTACATCTTGTTCTAAATTAAAGCAAATTAAAAAAAAGTGTTTAAGACTTGGAATCTTTCTGAAAATTCCTTTTTCTGGCCAGCTTCATATATCACTCAAAGAATAAAGAGGGCTTGTTGAGACTTTTGTTTTCTTTTATTATAAAGCATAGTAACAAGATGAACTGCTCAACTGGTACAAATACGGGTGGCACTTCTGCCTGATAGACATGAAAAATCCTTTCCAGAAGGTTTAATTCGTTTCCTTGTCATTATGAACACTCTGTAGAAACCAAATCCTTTCTTATTCATATTTATATTTTTGTTCTTATCCTTCTTAGCTATATCCATGCCACCCTTGCCATTGATGCAATTTGTAATGCTGTGGACCAAGTCCACTGGGACTGTGGAGGTGTGCTGAGCTGTATCCCATACCCCCTGTTAGATGACATTGCTCAGTGGTGTTCCCAGACAACACTCCAGCATCTGAGGTTTGCATAGAAATGTTCCTATACTCAAGAGAGATCATGAAGAAAATCAGGGTGGCACAGACAGTATAGATACAGACTATAGAGGGTGCAAGGAGAAGGGAGACAGTCATAGAGTGGGAACCCAGAAAGCCTGGCTCAATCCTGACTGTTCTGTCAGAGAGGGATAGCTCCAGATGACAAGAGACTAAAGAAGCCTGTAATGTCAGCTGGTTCTTTCTCTGTTCCTCTGTGTATCTTGATGTGAAGTATATCTGCCTTTCAAGATTTAAAAAAAAATAAAAAGAAAAAATAAATAAACAGGAAGTTAAACATTATTCAAAGATACAGCTGCACAGCAGAATCACAGGACACAGACCTAGCTGCACCCAAGGGAGGATGAGCAATGCAGTCTGGTGCTGACACTGCCTAATCTCTTCTTAAAAAGCTCCAGAGCAACAAAGTTTCACAACACTACATCTTCATCGCAATAAGTAATGACCTGACATTCACTGAATGATTGTATCCCCATTCCCTTTCCCTTCCGATTCTTCATGTGAGATGGGGAAATGCTGTTAACCTTACTTTAAGAGAAGGGACTCGAAAAATAAATGTCTTGGCCAACATCACACCGCAAGGCAGAGCAGAAAGCTGAAGTCATCTTGCCATAGGCCCATGTCTGATCCTTCTGTCCTTTCACAGCTTTCTTTGCCTCTGAAACAAGACTACTATTACATTTTCTTTTTCCCCACTGTTATTAGTGGCTGTCATGAAAGTAAGCATTTCAATGTTTTTCATATGGGCATCCTCACCACATTCCAGTGTGTGTCCCCAGTGCCATACCCCAGTGGGACCCAGCAAAGCAGGGGCTTGGACCTGTGATCAACTGGGAGACAGCAGACACATACAACAGCATCGGATATCAGGCAACTGCTTCAGAATTAACTCTAGTTTTTCCCCAACCTTCAGCTGAGAAATTCAGAGAAAGATGAAGTACCAGGGGAGGGGGAGGGGAAAGGTGAGGTATTTTGTCATTAACAATATAGCCTCACTTATCACTTACAACTGGAAGTGCAGATAGCAGTTATTAAAAGATGTACCATTAGTACAAAAGCTCATTACCGCGCTGTAATCCTTGTAAGCATTTGTGACTGATACCAATGGAGTTGGCAGTGTTTAGAGGTTTTTCTTTTTTTTCCCCCTGTTTTATTTTTTGTTAAATATATCTGGGATTGAAAAAGGAACCAGAGATTCAGGGGCTGAAAGATCCTGGTTTCAGCCTAATTAAAAAGGATGTTTGTGTGACTATAAAGTGGTTGAACAGCCATGTGTGAAAATTTTTTCTCATCCTCCAAAAAATGGGACTGAGTTCTTGTTCTAATAAGAGGTAACATTACCCAGAATAGTGCTTTGCACTTTTTTTTGTTTGTATCTGACTTCATTTCTCTAACCTCTTTTGCCTTTCCCTCAGGTCCACAGTCTTTTCTCTTCCTATCTGTTAATATGACACTTTCCCTTCACCCATTGTCCCATATTCTTTCTTATCATCTGAAACAGAGATTTCTGGCTTTAAGAACAACCTCCAGTATAAAATGGGGTACTTTTCCAGACATTTGACAACCTTACTTCAGAAACTGCTATTCCACCTTTTTGACCATTGAACCATTCCTCATCTGACCTATGGGTTATTTCTAGACACACCACTAACCTCCATTTTAACTCTTGGAAAATTATTTCATTTTTCTGTGTGTTTCAGTGCCTCAGGAAAGCCAGGATAAGAATAGTTCCTTCTTTAATGAAGTTCTGTAAGAAATATGCAAGAAAAAGTGCTATAAAAAGCTAAGTAGTACTACTGGTAGTAATAAGAATCATAATGGAGCTAAAACAAGGCTGTGTTCCAAACCTTGATACTCTTTTTTGCCTTGAAAATATCATTACAGAAATTGAAGGAGAAATAATGACAGCAAGAAAGATGGGAAACCAGTATGGGATTGTGACTTTTCTTCTCTTAACCAAGAAAATAGATCTCCGTGAGACTGGCTATCCATAGAAATAGTAATACCCAAAGTTCAGTCCAAGAGAGTATAGGTGGCAATTAGGCTTAGTATTCAGACACCTAGATTTAGGTGTTACAAAATAAACACAAACAAATTATATGCAAGCTTTATCTGCACATTAGTCACTTAGGAAACAGAGATCTCTTGTTTTCAAGAGTTCCCCTGCACTGAAATTTAAGATCAATGGATCAATTGAGTAAAATCACCCTGATTAAGGATGAAAAAAATGCTGGGTTTTTTTTGCATTCTGAAGCTACAAATAAGACCAAGAAAAGAGAGACTGTATGTTTCATGCCCAGCTACTTGCTGCTGCATTGTCTTGGTTATACACAAGTAAACTCCAAGGGCGTTCAATTCATGTCATCTTAATGGACAGGAACACACTTTATGAGCTTGAATTTCAAAAAAATATTCACAAGCACAAGGCTGCCAGCACCTGACTGAAAGGCTGAAAGGCCACCACAGGTGAATTTTGGATGCAGATATAAATCTCATTAAATGTATTGATGTATTAAAGCTAATGTTTTGGCCAAAAAATATCCATAAGGCTCAGCAAAAAGAGGAAACAAGCTGTTGTTTGCAGAATAACAGCTTGATTGTGTCAAAGTCCTGAAACTAGAGTACTTGACAGGTTAGAAATATGTAACATGGACACTTCCCTGTAGGTAAAAAGAGTACCAAGAGTTGCAATCTATAGTGCTCTTGAAACAAAGAAATAAGCCAAGAGGCTATAACAGTGAGCCCAAGAAAAGGGACAGACCATGCTTCTTGCACAGAGAGCTTCCCAGGATGGCAGACATACTGTTTTGACTAAGGTAACTGACTTCTTCTAGTCCTTGTACTGCTTTAGGAAAGCCTATGAGTACTGCATGTAAATAGTTTAGATGCCTGACACCAGGGTCTCAGCTCAGTCCTGAAGGGCACTACAAGGCCCCAAAAGTTCTCCAATCCCAGAGGCAGGGTATGAGAAGTGGGACATATGCTCTGCTCTGATGTGGCCCTGACTGGCAGTAATGAGAGATTCACCATGGAGATGGATGTACCGTTGGGAAAAGACTCCAGTGCCCCAGTGACATCAACAGTGGTCATTGCTGAAGGAAAACAAATGACTCGAAAAGATACATTATTGGGTTGGGGTTCTAACAGCCCTTGACAGATAGCAGAGGCCAGGAGCAAGGCACTGTGTGCTCCTCATCTCCCAGTCTGGTAGCTGTGCTCACAGATCTCCAGGAGCTGTCACGTAGCATCCCACCT
>NW_010207824.1:42886-48771 GCF_000695765.1 Mesitornis unicolor
AGATGGCTCAGCAGCTCTTTCTGCCTTATCATCAGATTCTGCACACTTCTAATAATTCTTACAAGAATCCTTCTTTTTCCCTCCCCTCGGTCTTTCCCCTCCTCCCCTCATACCTCTAAATGATTCATGTTGAAGTTAGAAGGATTAAACAATATGTTATTTCAAATGCTGGTAATAGCTTCAGGTTAAAACCATGCAGTCTGCGAGAGGCACCTTGTTGCTTAAGTTATGCAGAGACCAGAGGCTGCAGAGCAATAGAATATTTTTTTCAGACTTTCATCATGTCCACTCCTATAATGTATTATAAATCATTACCTTCCCACTCAGCATCCTGGAGCCACCAATATTCAACAGCATGCTTTTCTTTTCCTAAAAATAAATTAATATATGTTTTTAAAAAGTACTGAGTGAATTTACTGCTCAGAAAAGTGAACATCTGAGAAATGGTGTGAATGGATGTTGCGTGAATTCACACACACAGCTCTGCAGTCACCTTACAACCCAATTTCCTTGCTATTTCTTGCTATTGGAGTCTACGTCATTCACCCCAGTGCTGCTTTATTCTTTATTATTCTGATCTTTTTCATCCTTTCTTAGCATCCCTGTTAAAGCACTTGATCTCAAAGCCTAATTCGAAGCCCACTGAAGTTAATAACATTTTTCCATTGACTTCAGTGGACTTTTGATGAAGCCTTGAGTGCTAATTCTCCTAACTATTTAGTCAACACCCACTATAACCTGTTGCTTATACCTAAAGCTCCTTATCTCTTAGGAGCTACAACAGTTTTTAGAGTGGTAATGAAGTTTGTTCCCCACTGCTGTTTCTATTTCTCACTGTTCTTGATGAAACTACAACTCATGGAATCTGGGCAGCATCTATATGTGCATTTATTGTTAAGTTAAATACTTAACGATTGTGCAAAAAGAAAAAAGTCTATGGATTTCTCTTTTTAAACAAGAAAAAGAAGTTTGTGTTTTTTAATTCAATCTTATAATAATTTGAAGACTCCTGCCTGACATTCCAATATCAATGTTTACTTGTGGGTTTTGTCTTACGGATCCAATTATTTTCGAGACTTTTGAATGGTTCAAATATGTTAGATCAACTTTTTGCCTTTTCTTTTTTCCACACATCTTCTGTGAGAAGTGAAAAGAGAAATAATGGTAGCGCAAAAGGAAAACAATTCTTAGAGCTTACATTCCTAGATAAATTTCAAAACTCTTGGAAATCTCATGAGGTACAGATGTCATTGAACTGTTAAATTCAGTCCAAGTAAGGACAGTTGAGTAAGTTTGGCTATAGACTGCTTAATAAACCCAGCAGTGAGACATTTTAAGCACACACACAAACATATACACACACACAAAAAAAATCCGTATTTTGGAATACTGACTAGCACTTGGTGGTGTACAGTCTTAGTTTGTGCTCAGTTTTTCTACCTGCTATGGTCAGGGATGTAAAACATTAATAATGGGCACATTGAAAGTGCTGCTCTAAGTATTAGTGAAATGACTAGGAATTGGAAGTTTGTTGTCTCAGATGGATTCACTGGTGTGTGGTGTATGACAAAAGCCTTTTGGCTGCAGGAGCAGGTTAGAAGACCCTCTGAGCTAGTCCTGTTTATTCCAGACAAACTTAGAATACAAGAACTGTTTAATGAGCCCCACATGGTGGAAGGAGCAGCATTTCTTAACCATTTCTCAGTGAAAATCAATTGTTTGTAATATCTGACACAGGTGTGTATATGAGATATAAACCTAGCTCTACTTATCTTAAAATGCTTCATGACTCCTTTACACAAGGTGCCTTTCCAGTCACCTTGCTGTGTCTGAAGATCCAGCTACATTACTGGGTTTTGTTACTTCTTTACAACACAGAAGAAGACAAAGGCAGGAAGATGCAAATGGCTATAACCAAAACATGAATTAGGGTCTACTTCAAAGACTGATAAACTGTGGCATAATTTGAAGGTTGTCATAGTTTTTCTTTTAAATTTTGGGTAATGCTATTCAGCCTACCTCAACCTGTTTTATTTCTAATATTATTAACTGACTTATTTTCCCCCAAACCTAACACTGAGAGAGAGAGGAACCTCTGGAATGTGGTCCAGATCTGGGCTGGACTCTAAAGTCCCACCATTATCTCTAAGGAACATAGAAGATGGCACAGCATCCAATTAAGTGGATGGATCCCACCTGCTGCCCTGCTGTGTCTCCATTTGCCTCCTGCCCAGCTCCCGCCTGTGCTGCAGAGTGCTCAGGCAATTGACAGCCCTGGGCATAGGAAGATTTGGTGTTTCTGTAACACTGTTCTGTGATACTCCTGTGTTTCTGTCTTTTCCCCAATGTTTTCTACAGTCTTTTTTTTTTTTTTTCAAGTGCTGTTGCATGCAATGTTGAGAATGGATTATTCCTTGTTATGTATTTATACAGCGCCCTAAGGGTCCCTTGATTTGTACAGTAGAGCATCTCATGAATAGATCTCAGTTGGGACCTGAGAGCTATGAAGTGAAGCTGAGCAGTTCACTCTCTTCCAGATGAACTGTGAGGAGAGGAGTCTAGTGATATACAGAGGGAAAGGCTCACTGCTGAGGGGGAAGGCTTGCAGGAGTCTCTTCTTCAGACACTAGCCGATAAAGTGTTCAAAAAATAATGTGCATTTGTAACCTTTTCCTTTGAGCAAATAACACCCAACCCCTCACCACAAATACATAATTCTCTGCAAAGTAGCCTGTAAAGTTAAGGAAATAAAGACCTACTGCAGCAAGTTCAAATGACAGTCAGCCATTCCTGTTCCATACATATGTGCTTACCAGTATATAACCAAGGGGTATGGATGAGTGGGTGTCCCCAGAGATCAGGGAGAGCCTGTGGCTGGGAAGGTCATACAACAACTGATGGCAGAGACTTGCATCTGCTTTCTTCCTGTATAACAGTAATAAACCCACTCTGCTGATAGACTGCAAGCTAGCAAGTTCTGAATAGTAAAGCTTATCTGCTTGGGCTTTTTGACACAAAGTTTAAGTTACACAGCTGCTGAATATTAACTAATGGAAGTTTATTCTTTGAAGACATGCCCTAAGTGCTATATACAAAAGCAGTGTTGCACTGGAAGTCAGGCAAGTGAGGAGATCTTCCTTTTGGGTCTGCTCTGTGTGTAACATTATGTCCTTATTTACTCTCTGTTTCCACTGTTTGCTGGGTCTCTAAACTGCTGAGGAGTTTGTCTCTTTGTCTTTGCCTCACAGTTGAGCTCAGTTGTCTTCTTTGGATATTGATTTTCCTACAGGCATTCTCTGCTAACATCTGACAGAGAAATGGAGATGCAGAAGGCAGAAACTGATATCTAATTCCCTGAAAAGTGACTGTTAGTGAGACTGAAGTCATGCTTTCATCAGCAGCTGCTGGGTAGCATAGGAAAGGCAGTGGCACATCTCAGTGAAGTGTTCCTAATTATGGATTTTGTTACTTTAGGAAAAGCTCAGTCATATACTGATGTGCAGTAATCACCACCCTAGAGTGCAAAAAGCTTTGCTAATAAAAGGATCAGGTTAACCAGGACAGACAACGAAACAGATAGTGGAATTTAGTAGTGATGGGGGGGGGGGAGGGAGAGGTTAATTTGGTTAGGGTTGGCTTGTTTTTTTTCTGTTTATTTATCTCATTTTTAATTACAACAGAGGTTTCTGCCAGCACTTGGGGGGAAATTGTATTTGATCATACCAGTTGTCGACATAGTTGATGTCAACCAAGTTCCCTCTTTCTTGACGGTAAAAGGAATTTACGAAACAGGTTGGAGAAAGAGCAAGAAATGGAATTCAAGAATCTGACATTTCAGGTGCTACCAACCTATGCAAATACCGGTCCTACTACACAGGAATTTAAAGAGGAAATCTCTTACATCCTCCCCTCTAAACGACGACAGAAAGGTAACCCAAGATTTCTGCTTCTGAAAGGGCTTTTGATGAATACCAGGAAGCTTATAAAGGGGAAAAAAAATATCATCTTGGCAACACATTAGAATGAGAGTGTCAGGCCCATGTGTTGAATATATTCTGGCACAACTATTATCCTCACTAATGATGTTTCCATGAAAACACAAAGATCAAGGAAAGGAAAAGGAATAACAACAACATCTTTCATTGTGTTGCTGTGTGGCTGATAAAGTCATTAGGGAAAACAAGAAAATGGCTTTTTGATGCTGATGCTGCATAAACATGTTTCTGAAGGAAAATCTTTTCACATTATCCTAAGAGGAGGAAAAGAGGAGATATTAAACTCCCAGGCCTCCCACATTGAGGGGTTATTTCCCTTAGCCCCATTGACAGAGGGGCAAATGGCTCAGATAAATGATGACAGAGGTGGGTAAAGAAAAAAAATAACCCTCTCTGTCTGTCTGATGTGCAGAACAGGGAGGAGAACAACTCCCAAAGGCTAGGGACAAGCAGAGTTTGTGGAAGGAGTTACAGTGAATCTAGGCAGCTGAGAGTTTCACCTGGAGAGATTGCTTGGACAAGAAAGATTGTCTTCTCATTAGGAGACTGGTACATCAGAAAACTTGCTTCAGTTCCTGAGACTCACACAAAGACCCTTATAGTCCTTTGCTTGGAAAGACTGGGTTGTAACCCAGAATTTTTGTTTCTATATGGTCTCCATGCAAACATGGACTGAAGCCAAGATCTGCAGTTCTCATGTTAGAGAACATCCAAGAATATCTTGTGCTCCCAGACCAAGCTCTGTGAAGACACACTGAACAGAAAAGATGTAGTCAGGAGCAGCCCTACAGCCCATCCTTCCTGTGCTTCCTGTGCTTGTCCTGAGTGCAGACCTTTTTAGTGTGTTTATACCCTTCATGCTCAAGCTACAAACACAAACTAGTAGTGGGAAGACCAAGTGTCCCAGTGATCAGTGTGGTAAAGGACACTGCTGAGATAGCAGTTCTACATGAAATATCATAGAATCATCATAGAGTCACAGCATACGAGGTTGGAAGGAACCACAAGGATCATCTAGTTCAACCTCTCAAGGTAAAAGTATAGTTTAAATTAGATGATTCAGCATCCTGTCAAACTGACTCTTAAAACTGATCAATGTAAGGGAAATTACCACTTCTCCTGGGAGATTATTGCAATGTCTGATTGATGTCAAGGTCAAAACATTTCTTCTGGAGTTCAGTCGGAATCTCTCCAGAAGCAACTTGTGTCCATTACCCCATGTCTTTTCCATAAGACTCCTGTTGAAAAGGGAGTCTCCATCTTCTTGGTAGCCACCCTTTATGTACTAGTGCATGGTGATAAGGTCCCCCCTAAGCCTTCTGTTCCCAAGGCTGAACAGGCCCAGTTTTCTCAGCCTTTCTTCATACAGCAGGTCTTCCAGTCCTTTGATCATCCTCGTGGCCCTTCTCTGGACTCTTTCCAAGCTCTCCCTATCTTTTTTGTACAGTGTGGACCAAAATCAGACACAGTACTCAAAATGAGTGGGATAGCTGACGCTTCAGAATGGAAAGCCAGTCTCCAGGAAGACCTCGTCAGACTAGACAAGTGGGGTAGCACAAACTGTACAAAGTTCAACAAGTACAAAAGTAAGGTCTTGCATCTGGGAATACATCATCCCAGAATGCAGCTGAGACTGGGTTCCACCTGGCCAGAGAGCAGCGCTGTGCAAAGAGTCCTGGGGGTCTTGGTGGATGACAAGCTCAACATGAGTGAACAGTGAGCTGCAGCTGTAAAGAATGCAACAGTATGCTGGGTTGCATTAAAAATGGTGTCACCAGCAGTGACAAAGATATCATTATCCCTCTCAGCGCTGGTCAGATCACGCCTTGATAATGTTACATAGACTCCCTCTAGCTTTACATACTTGTCCTGGTTTGAGCTAAATAGAAC
>NW_010207825.1:0-2063 GCF_000695765.1 Mesitornis unicolor
TGATCACCCGGTTATCTTGTATATGCTGTAACATATATGCTGTAACCCCTTCCTGGTATTTGGAAACCCTCCTGCAGATGGACAACGAAAGATTGTTGTGGAATTGTTGAAGTATTTTAAAGATGTTAATCTTCATATTTCCTATGTGTTATTGGTTTATGCTCTTTGTAACACTGCATTGCAAAAGGAAGCTTCTCTGCTGCCTTTGTCTCACTGGTATCCTCAAGAATCCTTTTTCACTGTGAAAAAACACCTTCTCTCTTTTGCATCTCTGGGTCTAGAAATTCAAGAATAGGACTTCCCAATGATAAGGTGCAGGAAACAGAAAGAAAGCTTACTCAGTTTGACTCTTGGCTGGAGCTGTTTTAAAAAGCAGAGGGATGTGTGGGTGGAGGATGTGAGAAGGATATTTTGTACTGGCATATACATGTGTAAACAGCTATTCAGTGATTTGTAAAGAGCTCAGCTGAACAGCACCCGAAAAGGCACAAATTTTCCCCAAATCTCCAGTGTTTGAAAGCTAGTGGGTTCAGCTTGATAACTGTTTTCATCAGTAGGGCCATAGACCAAATGGTTTTTAAACTGTCCTTCAATCACTGTAATTGATTGGCAGCCATTGATTAAACAATCATGTGGACCAGTGCTGACTTCTTCAGTTTGGAATGAGGTGGGGAGGAAACAGGAATTGCCAGTGTCTACATGTGTATACTGAGTTCTGTTGTCAGTCAGATGGCCAAAGGCTTTGGTATGTTGTCTGCTAGACTTGGAAAAGAGAATTATGTCTGTGGCAGATAAAGTTGTTCTGGAGGTTGCAAAAGCATCTCAATTAATTTTTGTCTTGCTCTGCTATTCTACTTCAAACTTTTCTTGGGTTTGGTTATTGTACTTTGCACTGTACATCAAAGGAGAGCATCCCCATTACAAAGTCTCTGTGTCAAGATAACTCTTTTGGGTGGTTGCTATTGCATAAGGGAATATGTATGAATGTGGTTGCAAAGCTTCATGAGATCTCTTCGTATAGAAATTGTGCGCTCCATTGGGGCACTGGAATACCTGCGCTGAAGATTCAGCTGCTCAGCAATGCAGCAGTTTTAAAGGCTCAGTGAGCACCAAGTTAGTCACCTGTAGTCATAGTCTCTCATATATTTTCACAGAGGAAAATTGAGGCTGGAAAAGACCTCTGAGATCATCAAGTCCAGCCTATGACCTAACATCGACCACACATGACCAAACATAGAACCACATCAGCTAGACCATGGCACTAAGTGCCACATCCAGTCTTTCCTTAAACACCTCCAGGGACTGTGACTCCACCACCTCCCTGGGCAGTCCGTTCCAATGCCTGATCATACTCTCTGTGAAAAAGTGCTTTCTAATATCCAACCTAAACCTCCTTTGGCACAGCTTCAGGCTATGCCCTCTCATCTTGTCACTAGTTGCCTGGGAGATGAGCCCGACCCTCACCTGACTACAACCTCCCTTCAGGTAGTTGTAGAAAGCGATAAGGTTGCCCCTGAGTCTCCTCTTCTCCAGGCTAAACAATCCCAGCTACCTTAGCCTCTCATTTTAAGATTTTCCCTCTAATTCCTTCACCAGCCTCATTACTCTCCTCTGGACCTGCTCCAGCACCCCAGTATCCTTCTTGAAGTGAGGGACCCAGAGCTGTACACAGTATTCGAGGTGAGGCCTCACCAGTGCTGAGTACAAAGGAAAAACTACATCCCTAGTCCTGCTGGCCACACTATTCGTGATACAGGCCAGGATGCCATTGGCCTTCCAGGCCACCTGGGCACACTGCTGGCTCATCTTCAGTCGACTGTGAACCAGTATCATCAGGTCCTTCTCTGCTGGGCTGCTCTCCAGACACTCTTCCCCCAGTCTGTAGCACTGCATGGGGTTATTGTGGCTGAAGTGTAGGACCCTGCACTTGTTAAACTTGTTAAACTTCATACCATAGGCCTCTGCCCATTGACCCAGCCCGTTCAGGTCCCTCTGCAGCCTCTTCCTACCTTCTGGCAGATCGGCACTCCCCCACAGTTTGGTGTCATCACAGAATCACAGAA
>NW_010207826.1:0-11930 GCF_000695765.1 Mesitornis unicolor
GCCCTGGGGAACACCGCTTGTGACTGGTAAACCGCTTCGGGGCAGGGAACTGGGGCTTGCAGTGCTCCATGAGGTCAGTGACTGGTTCAAATGGGACGTGGTTGGCATCATCTGAATGTGTTCAGTACCAGTCAACTTGTCGTCTGCTCTTTCAGTACTCATCATCACATCTTCCTTCCCTTGACCAGAGTCATCCCATTTGTTGTTTAGTCCTATACCCTAGAACTTAAGCTACCAGTTTGCTACTGGTTTCTCTCCCCTGCTGTTCTGGGTGTTATGGTGCCGTTCCTTTCTGCTCCCCACAATCACTCACAGACCCAAGGAGCCTTAGGGTGAACCATCTGGCACTTCTCCGTGCTTCCCAGCAAAGGAGGGCCAGAGTGTCACCAATTAGTCTGTCTCATCAAAGACTGCGTTAATTGGTATCTGCCTCATTCACTCAACAAAATTCACTGAGAGCAAACACAGCAGCAGGGAGCTGAGCCTGCAGCTCTTCGAGACCCATTGGAAAAAGCAGCTCAAGGTTTCAGCAGCACCGGAGGGAATGTGGATCAGGAGCTGCTTTCCCTGCTTCAGATCAGCTCTTCCTTTTCCATCCGAAGGGATGCACAGGGAATGTCGCTGTGGGGCATCACTGGGAAAACCATCCCCACCAACAGCGTCCTGAGAAGCCGCGTGCTGCGCTGACTCCTCTTTTCCCACTGAAAGGCGCTTGTGGAAGAGGCAGCGCAGGTCTTGGCTCTTATTTTAATGTTGATAACCGAGGAGGCGTGTGGTGACTGATTGCAATCACTGTGCGGTATCAGTGAGCAAAGTGCAGTGCTATCTCACTGCCTTCCTTCCTTCTCACTGATGGGCATCAGGTCCCCAAATGCTGGAGAGCTGTCATTTTACCAGGGAGGACAGATTGGTTCTTGTGGGCGATGAGGCTGCTCCACAAGAATCCTTTCAAATAAGGGATGGGTCCAAAAGGCCACCAGGTGCTGTTCAAGAACCCAGGCTGCCTTTGAAAACCATCTTGTAGTTTGGAGGTGCTGCATCATCTCCTGGGGCCCCCGTTTCCATCGTGCTCAGGGCTGCACTTGTTCTGATGATGGCAGCCACCTCCGGGACTGATTCATCAGCCGATGGGAGCCGCTGTTTGAAGATCTGTCCCAGCCGAGCGCGAAGCAGAGCTGGAGAGGATCTGCTTTTTTGCTCCTTCTGTATTTCTCCTCTGGGTTCTCCCCTGGGCACAGAAGCCCATTGCTCTCAGGCTTTACGTAATGGCGAGTAATTAGAAATATCTTGGGAGCAGAGGGGAGAGCAAAGGAGTTTTCACTGTGGGGGGAAGCAAAACCCACACCACCCTCCATATCCGTGTTTATTCTGTAGGGGAGGAAGTGCTTAGGACCCCAGGGCTCTTTTCCCATCTCAGCATCAGCCCCTGGGCAACTGTCAGCAGAACATTTCCACCTTTGCACCGTGTGGCTGATGATGCAGACCTGGTAGCGCAGTGCCTGGAGATCAGTGTTGAAATGCAGCAGATCAGAGGCAGAATTAGTCAAACAGCAGCTACTGGGCAATGGTTTCCCAGCCCTTTTATCTCTGGAGTAAGACTGGAGTAGTGAGAAGGGCATTTCCCAGCCCTGCAGCACGTATCCCACTCCTTCCTGACCGTTTTTATTGCCATGGGAAGGGATTTCTTTCAGTCTGGCACCCTCTGGCCCTTTACTCCAAAGCTTTGTGTGTGTGCTGAGTGTTTGTGGCCTGGAAATAGGATTCCCTTGCTCCCTGTGTCCCTAGGCGAGCACTCGGGTGGTGAGGAGGTGTTTCAAGAGGTGTTTCAGAAACCCAACTGCATCCTGGGCCGCATCACAAGAAGCATGGGCAGCAGATGGAGGCGATTCTGCCCCTCTGCTCTGCTCTGCTCAGACCTCACCTGGATACTGCGTCCAGTTTGGGGTCCTCAACACAAAAAGGACATTGAGGGGCCAGAGGAGGCCACAGAGATGCTGAGGGGCTGGAGCAGCTCTGCTCTGGGGACAGCTGAGAGAGTTGGGGGTGTTCAGCCTGGAGAAGAGAAGGTTCTGGGAGGACCTCATAGCAACCTTCTAATACCTGAAAGGTGCCTCTAAGAAGTCTTAGGAAGAGCTGTTCACCAGGACATGGAGCAATAGGACGAGGGGGGATGGTTTTAAACTGGAAAAGGGCAGATTTAGGTTGGATATTAGGAAAAAGCTCTTCAATATGAGAGTGGTTGATCACTGGCACAGAGAGGTGCTGCAGGCCCCATCCCTGGAGATGTTCAAGGCCAGGCTTGGTGGGGTCTGAGCACCCTGAGCTGGTTCAAGATGTCCCTGCTCACTGCAGGGTTGGGCTGGATCAGCTTTAAGGTCCCTTCCAACCGAATTCATTGATGATTTGATGATTCTATGATTGGTGTCCGAGCAGTCAGGACTGGGCTGTGACTGGGAACAGCTCCCCAGCTTCGTCCCACAAACTGGTATGTGGCACTGGGCTGACACCAGCGAATTGGCAGCTCCCTCTTCGTAATCTCTTTCTCATGACAGCAGCGGACGCAGCCTGGCTGCAGCATAGGAGGCAGTGACAGGACCTGCCCCCCATCAGCAAATTGATGTTTTTCTCTCAGATACCAACCCCGCCATGCATTTCTCTCTTCAAGGTCTGGTCCTGGGTGCTCCCGAAGCCTGCAGCCAGTCCCCTTCTTCGCAGCCCAGCCGTGGCCTCCTGCCCTGTGCAGCCCAGCAGCCGCAGCCGCCCCAGCAGCCGCCGCCACAGCCCCAAGGGCTTCCACCCGCAGCCCCGCAGCAGCCGGCCATGAGCAACCACTTGATGTCCCAGGTGAGCCAGGAGCATCCAGGGCTCTGGTCCTGGGTGCTCCCGAAGCCTGCAGCCAGTCCCCTTCTTCGCAGCCCAGCCGTGGCCTCCTGCCCTGTGCAGCCCAGCAGCCGCAGCCGCCCCAGCAGCCGCCGCCACAGCCCCAAGGGCTTCCACCCGCAGCCCCGCAGCAGCCGGCCATGAGCAACCACTTGATGTCCCAGGTGAGCCAGGAGCATCCAGGGCTCGGGCAGCTCCTTGGACACGTGGGTGGGAGGTAAAAGCAAAGCCAGCGGATGGCTGTGGCACTCTGGACTCACCCAAAGGGGTTTTTTGGGTGTCATCGTAGCGTGTTAGGGTGTGACAGTCCCTTGTGCTGCTGGCAGGGAGCAGGAGGAGGTTGGGGCTTTGCTAGGCATGAATGCGATGCTGTGCAGCATCTCATATTGCCAGCATCATCTGTATCAGACCCAGACCCTCCTGGCAAGGTATCTGTACCCCTTTGCTGAATTTGGGAACCAGTTGTCCTCCTGGGGAGGGACCATCACCATCAGTAGGGTCTGAGGTCCTCAAGGCTAGTTGCCCAATGCCTTCTCCAGACCCTCCCCAGTTAAACTGGAGCGATTTCCAGTCTGCAGGCCTGTTTCTGAGGACGGAGCGCTGTGGGAAGCACTGGTGGCTGTCACGCCTGCGTGTTCTGCTGCTGTAAAACACCACAGCTAAGAGCCTGTGTCGCTGCAGGACTGGGGAAGGGGTGGGAGCCAGCCCTGGGGACACATCTGGAGAGCACAGCTGTGTGCAGGGGGTGTGGAGCTGGGCATGGGAGGTATCCTCAGCACCTCCCCTCCTGCCCTATCCGGATCAGCACATCAGCCTGCTGATGAGTTTTACAGGGATCCTTTCTGGTGCCTCATCTCATGCTTACGATGTCTCCTACAGCTCAGAACTGGAGGCTTTCATTATGTGACTGGACAGGGAGGATGCTGGATAATCTTATCCTTATGGGGACCCTAATGGCTCCCTTTCCCATGAGACCAGGCGATCATCTAAGGTCCCTTCTGTGATTGCAAGTGTTTTCAGTGGAGGAAATAAACCTCCTCCACCAGCTTTTGCTGCAGATAACACAAACATGCTGCGTTCTCTGTGTGAGGATGAGGGGAGCTTTTGTAGTTCTTGGGGTCTGGAGTGGCTCCGGGGTTGTGGATCTGTTTGCAGAGGATGCTGAGACTAGAGGGAGAGGTCTGGGCTCTGCAGAGGAGGTGTCTGAGGCAGCCAGGGTCTGGCTGGAGCTGCAGCATGCCACGGGACAGAGCACTGGGGGTGTGAAGGCTTCAGGATCACTTCATCTCACTGGAGTTTTGTTCTGTGTCTTCTGCTGTTTGGCTGTTCTGATGGTTTAGGTCCTGGAAAAACTTCCTTCCTGTGTTTGATTGTTGGTGAAAGGTCTGAAAATGCACTGTAGCCATGTGCCTGCACCTTCTGTTTCACCAAAGGTCAAATCCAATGATCAAAACAACAACCCAGTGCTGACCAGTACAGGTTCAGTGCCCAGAGCATGGTTTGTGGTGCTCGAGTTAGGAGTTGTCATAGACGGGCATCAGCAGTGGCAAAGTGAGAGGCGTAGGGTCAGGGTCAGGGTTAGGGTTTTGGGTTATGGTTTTGGGTCAGGGCTAGGGTTAGGATTAGGGTCAGGGTCAGGGGTAGGGTTTTGGGTTAGGGTTAGGATTAGGATCAGGGTTAGGGTCAGGGTCAGAGTTAGGGTAAGGTTTAGGGTCAGGGTTAGGGTTTTGGGTTATGGTTTTGGGTCAGGGCTAGGGTTAGGATTAGGGTCAGGGTCAGGGGTAGGGTTTTGGGTTAGGGTTAGGATTAGTGTAAGGTTTAGGGTCAGGTTTAGGGTCAGGGTTAAGGTTTAGGGTTAGGGTCATGTTTTGGTTCTGGTTTAGGGGTCAGGGTTTGGATCAGAGTCAAGGTTTTGGGTTAGAGTCAGGGTAAGGGTTTTGAGTTAGGGTTAGAGTTAGCCATGCTCGAGCATGTGGTGGAGCAAGGGGCACATGGGCTGTGCAGGGGGGAAGCAGCTCTCGTGCTGCCCGTGCCCAGAGCTGACCTGCACCCACCTGTGTCACTGTTCCTGCCAGCCAAGAGCTGCTTTGCAGACACGGTCGCCTTCCCAGCTTCCACAAAGCACCTTGCTGGGCTGTGCATCTTCACAGCGGGATGAATGCTGCCCCGGTCTGGTCTCCATGCTTCCCAACCCTCTGCAGTGCCCCCTCCTTGTGTTTGCGATGGGCTCAGTTGACTAACCTTGTTGTTCCTTCTTTCTCTCCTTCCTCCCATCCTTCCTTTCCCCTTCCCCTGCCCTTTTCCCACCCCAATCTCTCCTCCGCTCCCTTCTCTGCTGGTCGTAGCCGGTCCCAGCGCTGCAGCCTGTTCAATATTCTCCAAGCTCCTGCCCCCAAGTCCTCTTGCCAGTCTCTCCACCCCAGCAGTACAACTTGGTATAAACCCCATTTCCTCTTCTGCACTGTCTCTGTTGTACTCACGTGCTGTGTTTGTGTTGTATGAGCTTTTGCCGATCAGGTATGTCACGGACACCGCACCCGGCGGGTTCGGGGCTCCTGGAGCCTCTTGCGCTGCTGTGGGACCCAGCAGGACCCTGCGGTGCTGGGGTGGCCGATCCTGAAAGGAGCCTGGGGGGAGGACCAAGCGCCAAGCCCAGAGCTCCACCGGGAAGTGACGCCTGTGCCGAGCACCGCTGTCCAGTGGCCACAGCTGCCCCGAGGTCTCAGCCACCCCGCGTTGTCTCCGCCGGGTTTTTGGGGAACACACATGGGACACGATGGGGCCACCCCTGCCTGCGTGAGGCCTCGCATGTCACCAGTGTCCGCTGAGCATTCGGGTCCCCCCAGCAGCTCGCATGCCCCTACTCCCTGTCCTGCAGAATGCTCTTGGTCTGTGGTTGGCTTCTGGGGACCTTTCTCGGGCGAGCTCCTCCACACAGAGCAGGGAGATGGCTCAGCGATGTGCTCAGCAGAGCTGTGTCCTACGTGTCGTGTTCCTCCAATGCTGTCCTCTTCCATCCTTCCCACTTGTCCCCACTGCAGGCCGACGAGCTCAGCACCCCCTTCGGGCAGATCAGCCTCAGCCGACAGGGCTCTACAGAAGCACCAGATCCTTCCTCAGCTATGTTCCAGTCATCCCTCATCTCTCAGCATCCTCAGCAGACGGGATTCATCATGGCAACCCCTGGGCAGCCCATTCCCACCTCCAACTACTCCGCCTCAGGGCATACGGCCCCCACACAGCAGGTGCTGCAGCCCCAGGGCTACATCCAGCCTCCACAGCAAGTAAGGAGATGCATTAGCACAGAGGGGATGTGCACCTTGGCCCAAAGCTGTCGGGCTGCGGGGTAACAGCACAGGGAACAGCTCCACGAGAGCAGGTCCCCTCTTTCTGCTCTTCATTTGGGGTGATATTTGGGAATACACAGGAACTCTGGGTCTGCACGCACCCCTGCCAGGTGTGGGGTGATCTCTGCCCCGTTGTCCCTCACAAGGCACTCACCTGGGGACCCCTCTGGCCATAGCGTTGGGGTTGGGACAGTGACCAAAGTCAGAGCTGACATCCCTAAGCTGTCTTTGGGGTCCATTAGGATCTCTAGGGTTGTTCCCCTGAGCTGTGATGTGCTCTTGCACTACTGGGCTGGGCAAGGCTTGGATGTGAATGCTGGGAGGAGCAGGAAGGGGCTGCGGTTCCCTTAGGAACCATCATAAGCCCTGGTTGGTTTCCTTCAGCAGAAGCCAGGCCAGCTGAGAGAGAAAACCAGTCCTGAGGGTTCAGCTGTCTTGGTCCCACTCTTCTTGTGTTCTCACCACGATGTTTTCTTGCTTCTGACAGATTCAGGTTTCTTACTACCCTCCTGGGCAGTACCCGAACTCCAGCCAGCAATACCGATCTCTCAGTCACCCAGTGGCCTACAGCTCCCAGCGCACTCAGCAGCTCCCCCAGCAGTCCCAGCAGCCTGGTAAGGGGGTGGAGAAGTGGGGAAGGGGGCACGTTTTCCTCTCCTGCCCTTCTTGAGGATCTCCCAGGCACTTTCTGCGGCCAGGCAGCAATTCCCTGTCTACCCCTTTGCTAGACTCCAGAGTTCAGCTGCAAAGGGAAGCTGAACCTTGGCTTGGCTGCAAAGGCTGCTTTAGTCTTTTCCCTCCCTCTTGGCATGTGATATACGCAGGAAGGAAGCTCCTGGCTTTAAATCCACCTTGCAGCACCTCAGGTGGATTTAAAGCCAGGAGCTTGCCTCATTTTTTCTTTACATTTGCCATAAGGGAAGCTGTTTTCCCACTCCTTAGCAAGAGATGAGGACAAAGCTGGATTTAAGGCCTCATACACCAATCTCGGGCTGTCTCCTGCAGCTGATGGGGAAGCTGCTCCATTTAAACCCTGTTCTGACAGGTTTACAGCCAATGATGTCCAACCAGCAGCAAACGTACCAAGGTGTGATGGGGGTGCAGCAGGCGCAGCCCCCCGGGCTCCTCAACAGCCAGAGGAGCAGCATGGGGGGCCAGATGCAGAGTATGATGGGGGTGCAGCAGGCGCAGCCCCCTGGCCTTCTCAGCAGCCAGAGGAGCAGCATGGGAAGCCAGATGCAAGGCTTGATGGTCCAGTACACTCCACTGCCTTCGTACCAGGTAGGCATCGGCTGCTCTGCAATGAGGGGGGTGCTGGGGAGCTGAGTGATGGAGCCCAAAATGGGCATTTATTCACCTTGAGAAGACAGTGCATGCTGGCCAGATTGGGGAGGGCTCATCCACATTTGAAGCTGTGTCTTGAGAAGGACAACTGGGTCTAGCTGGTCCCTTTGCTGTTGTTTGCTGGGGGAAGCTGCCCCTGCCTGGCCAAGGTTGCTTTGGACTGCAGAAGCAACTGTCTGGCATCTCCTCCACCTCGTGTGGACCTCGCTGACATCTCCAGGGCCAGTTCTGCTGCTGCTCTGTTACCTCTCACTCCATAGGGCTGCTTCTTTCCACCCTGCACAGGTTCCTGTGGCCAACGAGTCCCAGAGTGTGGTCCAGCAGCCCTTCCAGCAGCCAGTGCTTGTACCGGCCAGCCAGTCTGTGCAGGGGGGGCTGCAGGCTGGGGGGGTCCCCATCTACTACAGCGTCATCCCGACCGCCCAGCAGAACGGCACCAGGTAAAGCTGCTGTGTCCCCACCTGCCTTGGGCAGAAAGGGGTCCTGCTACTCCACAGAACAGGGTCCTGCAGCCCCGCAGAAAGGGGTCCTGCTGTCCCACGGAACAGGGTCCTGCTGCCCCCCAGAAAGGGGTCCTGCTGTCCCTCTGAACAGGGTCCTGCTGCCCCACTGAATGGGGTCCTGCTGTCCCACTGAACAGGGTCCTGCTACCCCCCAGAAAGGGGTCCTGCTGCCCCACTGAACGAGTGCCCCACTGAATGGGTCCTGCTCCTGCAGCCAGAGGAGGTGGCTGGGCACCATGCACGCAGAGGTCACCTCTTGAGCCTGCCCAGTCCCAGCCGCCATGGTCAACCCTTGCTGGACATGACTGTCCTGCAGCCCAGGGCTTTTCCTGTGCTCCTCCAGCTCCGTTTCCAGCCATCTCAAGCACTGGGGGAGCTGCTGGGTGCCTGCATAGGTGGGTGGGCTGCTTCTCCCCATCCCCAGCACCTCACCAGAGCACTCTCTGCTTCACAGCCCATCGGTGGGGTTCCTGCAGCCGCCTGGCTCTGAGCAGTACCAGATGCCGCAGTCCCCATCACCCTGCAGCCCACCGCAGATGCAGCAGCAGTATTCAGGTAAGAGCAGCCCCCAGCTAGGATTGGTGCTGATTCTGCACAGATCAGAGCAGGTTTTGTAGGGGCTGCAGTGAACAGAGCTGCAAATTCACCACCGAGTGTGTGTGCAATGGGTTTCTGTGGTCTTACCCATCCCAGGGCCCGCTGGGGGTTACAGGGATGTGGCACAGCGACTGCTCCAGGCTGGTGGTGGCCTGTGCCTGTGTCTTGGTGCCAGGGTGGGCTGCTGTGGGCTGCGCACTCCCTCTGCTGGCAGAGAGCACCATCAGGAGTCCTGGTCCTGCTCCAGCTGCAGGAAAGGGACCTGAGGCCTGGTGAAGAGCTGGAGCTGGGGTACCCAAGCTGTTCTTTGCCTGAAGTTTTGCTGTGGTGCTCAGAGAGGTCACCCGAGTCACCTTCAATGCATCTCTGCTTGCATTTCTCCTCCATGAAAACTCATCACTCTCTGATGTGAGCTGTGATATCAGCCCTGGGTGTTGGTGGGGCCGTCTGTAGCCCACCCAGGCAGGCAGGAGCATGTGGAGGGGGTGTTGTAGGGATGGGCAGAGGCTGCCTCCTGTCCCACAGCAGCAGCAGAATGCAAAGCATGGGCAATTCTGCTGTCCTCTGTTCCCAGGGGTGTCCCCGTCCGGCCCTGGCGTGGTTGTGATGCAGCTGAATGTGCCCAACGGCCCCCAGGCCCCCCAAAACACCCCTGTGGTGCAGTGGAGCCACTGTAAGTACTACAGCCTGGAGCAGCGGGGGCAGAAGCCAGGAGACCTGTACAACCCAGACACCAGTGCTCAGGTACCCAGAGGACTGCGAAGAGGGGAGCTCATCTTTCGGGAGAACAAGGACCCCCCCTGCATCCGTGCGGGCTGGGAGATGGGCTGGGGTCACCCCACGATGCTGGGACGAGGGTGGGACCGCTCACAACCCCCAGGGCTGTCTAACGCTGTCCCTCCCGCAGGCCAGCACCCAGCTGAACAGCCCCATCACCTCCCCAACCCAATCCCCGACGCCGTCTCCTGTCACCAACCTCAACAGCGTCTGCACGGGGCTGAGCCCCCTCCCTGTCCTCACGCAGTTCCCCCGGCCCATGGGCACGGCACAAGGTGAGGGAAAGGAGCCGGGGTAGCGTGGGGCTGGGTTTTCCTTGGGATTTCTTCAGATCCCTGTAAGCCTTTTTGCTTCCCCTCCGCAGGTGACGGGCGCTACTCCTTGCTGGGCCAGCCGCTGCAGTATAACCTGTCCATCTGTCCCCCGCCACTGCTGCACAACCAGCCCAACTACAATGCACACCAGGTAAAACAGCCAGACCGCCCCATCACTGCCTTGGGGGCAGAATGAGACCCAGGGGCAGTGAAGAAGCGAGCTCACCCCTTGCCCTGTGCTCAAACTGCCTGCCCCGTGCTATGCATCCATTCGGCAGAGCTGCCATTGCAAATTGATTTCCCCAGAGCTAAAATTGTGTCCTGCTCCCAGCTTTGCCTGGAAGCGGTGTCAGCCCTGGGGGCTTTGAGTGTCCTGGAGCTGTGGCTGTGCCTTGCTCTCATCTGACTGACCCCAGCATGGTGGTGTCACCCCAAAAAGGGTGCGAGGTCCATCTGGGTGCCTCCATTCCCTTGCACAGCCACAGCCCCATCAAGTTTGGTCTCCCCCAGCTCCCAGGACGCTGTGTGGTCTCACGCTGCCGTTTCTGTTCCTTAAGGGGCAAACTGGAATGAAGCACGGAAACCGGAGCAAGAGACAGGCCCTGAAGTCAGCATCCACTGACCTCGGGACAAGCGATGTAGGCAAGTGCCCCTCCTTGAACCCCTTTGCCCTCTGAGCATCCCACAGCACCCATTGCTGGGGAGGGGGTTGTCCAGAGCCCCTGCACCCCCCAAACACACAAACACCCCCTCTCCACATGACGGGGTGCAGCAGAGCCAGTTCCAGTTTGCTCTGCCCACTGGGAGGACAGGGATTGCTCAGGAACCCAGCAAACGCCGCCTGCACTGAGCAGAGCTTTCGAGGAGGATGTGGAGTGGGTGTTTGGAGTCAGTGCTGAGCTCCAAGACACCCAGGCCCTATTCCTGCATTTGGAGGGGGTGAAATGATGGAGCTGGGTGGAACTGGCTGAGCTCTGTGGGGTTTTGTTCCTCTTTGACAGCAGAAAGCGAATGTCCAGACCCCTGAGGTCTCCTTCCCACCGTTGCCTTCCCAATGACCCGTCAGGAGCTGCAGAACCTTGCAAAAGGCTCTGGGATCTTCCAGGGGTGGCTGCGAGGGCTGAAATTGGAGAGAAATGACCCCCTGGCACAGGGGAAGGGGCTGTTCCTCACCCTGGAACAGGGGTGATGGGGAGCACAGGGCTGGCTTCTCCCAATGCAGCACTTGCTGCTTGGGTCTAAGCCCCCGTTCTGGGGGTTCAGACTTGTCCCCAGTGTCCCCTCCATGTCACCACCAGCAGCGGGCTGCAGGGGGGCCCTTTAAGAGCCCTTTCCCGGATTGCTGCCCCCATCCCCTCCCCGCGGCTGGCGCATTCGTGACATGCCACGTTAATATTAGCAAAGAATCCATTCAAGCAGCCCTCTGCTAAGCCCGAAAGCCGGGGCTGGAGCCAGGAGGCAGCAGGAGAGGTTGGGTACCAGAGCAGAGGCTGAGAGGTTGGTGTGGGCACAGAGGGGGATCCTTCCCATGGGTGACAGGGCCCAATTTGGGATCCACATGTGTCAGCATCATCTATGGGTGCAATCCTTGATGTCCCCCATGGGTGCAGTCGTTCTCAATGTCCCCTATGGGTGCAATCCTTGTTGTCCCCCATGGGTGCAGTCATTCTCAATGTCCCCTATGGGTGCAGTCCTTGATGTCCCCCATGGGTGCAGTCATTCTCAATGTCCCCCATGGGTGCAGTCGTTCTCAATGTCCCCCATGGGTGCAGTCGTTCTCAATGTCACCCATGGGTGCAATCCTTCTCCCTTCCAGGAACAGGGGCCAGGAGAGCTGGGGTAACTCCAGTCCTGGTACCCAAAAATTAGGCTGGGAAGAAGGGGCCCAGCACCTGGGAAAAGCCAGGTCTACTAAAGGAAGCCAAGGGGGTCGTGGTGCTTTAGGGCAAATGGGAAACGCCAGTGTTGTCTTGAAGCAAGGCCGTGGTGGGGACCAGGAAGGGTCAGGATGGGCCCTGTGGGGGCAGTTTGAGGGTAAAGAAGTGTCTGGCTTCAAAAAAACACATCACTAATGCAGGGGCAGCTTAGCAAAGCGAAGCAGAGGCGACCGCTCCAGCCCTGGAGCTGGTTCGGAGCCCATGCCTCGCTGCTGGCACCCAAAACCCCGC
>NW_010207827.1:0-2626 GCF_000695765.1 Mesitornis unicolor
CTAGGTGATCCTGCTCTGGCAGGGGGGATTGTCTGGATGGTCTTTCAAGGTCCCTTGCAACTCCTAACATTCTGTGATTCTGTGATATTCATAAATGTATATGGTTCATCTCATTTTAATGGATGTTTAATTGAGCCTGCCATTTTATATTTTTATCACTTCTATCAGCTTCCCTGAATCATATATTGTCTTTGGGTGCACATAGATTGCTCTTGAATTCAGAGGAAGACGAAGGTCTGCATCTAAAGCAATGTCTCCTCTGATTTCAAAAGAAGCTATGTATGTGCAATACCAGAAGTTGTGCTGTGTTGTACTGAATGCCCCTCAAATAAAAGAAAGGAACAAGAACTGTAAGTAACACAGTTGGAAATTCCCTCAGAAGGTTGGCTGTCCTTCTCAATGAGGTTGGCAAGCCTGAATTGCATTTGTTCAGACACTTTCAAATCAATGGTATTTTGTCTGAATAATTAAGCTGCTTACTTGGGCTTGAAAAGTGCATGTTGTTAAATTCTTGCTTTTTCTTGGGTAAACATGGAGAGGCAAAAAGGAAGAAACAGATGGAGCATGCACCTGGAAAAATTAGTGTACCTACACTCGGGTGCCATCCGGCATACAGTGGAAGCTTTCTGCCTGGTGAAATGAAAGTCTGCTATAAGTCCTTTTTGTGAAGGATGGGCTCAAGTTCTGCATGTCCTATTTATTTCCATTTGTTATAGTGTCACTTGTGAACTGCCAGTATGTGGCACAGGGAAAGTTGCCTACCAAACTGTGCTAATCAATCCTAGAACCTACCTAGACTTGGAGCTTTGCTAGATCAGTCAAGAATCTGAGGAAAATTAGGTCATCATTTAACCTTCTTTTATTGGTCTGCATCAATTCAGTAAAAAACAACCAACCAACCAACCAAAACCAAACCCCAAACAAAACAAAAAACCAAAACAAAACCAACCAAACAAAACAAACAAAAACCCAAACAAACAAAAAATCCAGCAGGTCAATGGCTTACAAAATCATGTAAATAATAAAGAGTGAAAGAGAAAATGAAAAAAAAAAAAAGCCATTAGTGATCTAACAGTTTTATCCTGTTCACAGTATTTTCTATTCAAATTCAACATCTCTTCTTTAAGAAAAGTATTAAATACAAGTCAAATTGTTGGGATTTTTTCCCTGTTTTTTTTTTCTTTTTGCTTCCACCCTTCTTCTGTTCAGAGGATTTCATAGAATCACAGAATCACTGTGGTTATAACAGATCTCTGGAGGGCATCAACAATGTCCTAGTCCAGGCAAGAAAAAGTTAGATAACATTGCTCAGGGCTTTGTTCAGTGAGTTTGGAATATCTACAAGGATGGAGATTCACCAGCCTCTCCTGACTATCTGTCCTCAGTCTTCCTTTTACTGCTGATGTTCACCTAGAAGCTCATTTGTTTGCTCCTTGTGTACCTCACCAGTTTCAAGTGCAGCTGAGGTCTGGTTTCCCCAGCTTCATCCAAGAATTCATCCAGAATTAGGAAGTACTACACTGCTCCCAAATAACCGTCCCAGCCTCTTCATCCTCAGTCTGTCCATACTGCCCTTCCGCTGTGCCTGTATGACTTTCCACATGATCAGTTGGGAAGTCTCTGTGCTCTGGAGAGGCTGTGCTCAGCAAGCTGCTTGCTCTTATGGGCCCCTTTGCTGTCTTGGTTTTCAAGAAACACTTTTCAGTTTGAGCTATTAAAAAAATTGATGCAAATGTTTGGTTTAGATTTTTCAGGTCATCCTTCTTACTTCCTACCCTTCCGTCTTCACATCCACAAATCTTTTTCAGCATGTCACAGTTTAGGCCCAGTGCATAACTGAGCACCACGATGCCCCAAAAAAGGGCTAGTCAAAATAAGGACTGGGAGGGCTTCTCACCACTTAAACAGGTCACAGGCAAAAGACAGACTTATCATAAGGAATAAAAAACAAAACTATTTTAATTTTTTTACGAACATCAGAATAGAACAATGGGAGATACAACCAGATCTTAAAATCAAAACACCTTCCCACCACCCCTCCCTTCTTCTTGGGCTCAGCTTTTGTTCCCGATTCCTTCACCTTCCCCCTCCTTTGCCAGACACAGGGGGATGGGAGTGGGGGGTTGCAGTTGGTCTTCCTGCCACGTGCTTCTCAGGAGTAGGAAAAAAAACCACTCAGCCCAGTGTCTCTCTCTGCTTCCATGTGGCCCCCTTTCCATAGGGGAAAAAGTCCTTAAAAGTCCAATATGGGTCTGCCCACAGCTGCAGTTTCCCTCACACACAAAACTGCTTCACCCCAAGTCCACAAAACTCCAATCTGAGTCTGCCCATGGTCACAGTTCCCTCACACATGAACTGCTCCAGCACACACTGCCCAGAGTCACAGCTTTTTCAGGGTAGCCACTGCTCAGGTGGGCCTGCCCCACCGCTGAGCTCTATGGGCTGCAGGCCAGTCGACCCAGCTCTCGCCATGGGTTGCAAAAGGGAAACCTGGGTTCTGCATCCTCCTCCTCCTCCCTCTCTTTTTCCTTCCTTCAAACGGACCTTGGTGTTCTTCAGAATTATTCTCCTTAGACCCCACTCCTTTCTCTGCTGCAGGTCTCTTCTGATGGTTCTGGAGATCCCG
>NW_010207827.1:2639-3788 GCF_000695765.1 Mesitornis unicolor
TGCAGCGGGGCTTAAGCTTAAGTTGCGGTCGGGGCTGGCCAAGCCCAGCCAGGCAAGGCTGGGGCCGCGCCACCTGCACCTGGGGCCACGCTGCTCAGGGCCGATGACGGAGAGAGAGAGAGGCATGCCCTACACCACCCTTAGATACATGAATTCGCAGGGGCAGTGATTGACTTGGCCCTCGTCAGAGGTGGGTCTGACAATAAGGCAAAGGGGGAGCTTTTCAGGTAGCTTCTTAAAGGGCCATCTCCATAGCCCTTCCCCGGTTACCAGAGACACAGCCAAAAACCCCTCACAGAAAACCCAATGTACAGAAAGACAAAGCACTGTGATCTGAAGGATATCTGACCATTGTATTTCCACAAGGTTTTCTTTGTTAGCATAGTTTTCATTTGTACATAAGTAAATTTACTACAGATTTATTTAAGTGTTTGTTTAGAGGTTGCCAAGTATTTTTTGCATTTTTTTTTCTGGAAATTTTTCTTTTTTTAGCTAGACCTTTGGAACAGTCACTATAAATTCTCTAACAGCTTCAGTAGAATAGGCACTATATTTTCCAGTTGTATGGTCTGTTTTTATCCAAGAAAGATACATTGACGTATTTACAATGGTCATAGAAAGTACTGGACTAGTTCTAAGAACAGTAAATGCTAACGCTGCTGCTTGGAAATTATAATATTTTTATTATTAAAAATAATTCAGCAAAATTACTTAATTTGCTTAGTGGTAAAGACTACACTAAAGTGGTTAAACTACAAATTACTGTAGTTATAGTTACACTGTATTTTGATATGGTAGTTGTATTCATCTAAACATTAATAAAGTAATTTGCTCAATGAGCAATTACAATGAATATCTTAAAATAAAAGTACAGAACTCCTGACTCCATTTTAAGTTAAGTAAATAGAGAATACTGCTGTTTATTTTAAGAATTTTCTGTTTCTGCAGTGCTGATTACACCAAAATGGGAATCAATGACAAGGTTCAATATAGGAGACTTTATTTATAGTAGCTTTATAACTGATCTAAAGTGAGACGGTAGATTTTGATACCTATGAGCTTTAATAGAAAAATCTCTAGAAAGTTTTCAATTTTACCTCCAAAGTTACCCCTAGTAACTTTGGCTCCAAGGCTGGTGCTATAGGCAGG
>NW_010207828.1:0-10150 GCF_000695765.1 Mesitornis unicolor
AAGCCCTGGCCGTGTTCCTGTGACTGCTCTGTGCAAAAAACCCAAACCCACTGCAATGGCAGGGTACAATCAAGGTTTGGGAACCAATATCAAAGGCAAGATGGTTTTCCTGCTCACCCAAGAGCTTTGTAGAAAGGAAGCTTCCTGCCTGGGTGCTCTGAAGGGAGAGGAACCCTGACCCCATGGCACAAAACAGCTCTGCCCCAGCCCCAGCCCTGGACAACCTGGGGGCAACCACTGCTCCACCAACCACCAGTGCGATCCCCATGGTAAAGATGCAGCTTCAGAGCACTTCAGGGAAAGACACGGGATAATCCCAGTTTGGGGGTTCACTGGGCAAAGGTGAAACCCAGAGAAAATGGACTGAACGCATTTCAGGGCTTTGCAACAGGCCGGGTGCAGGATGGCACCTCCTCCTTCCCACCTGCCAACGCTATAATCTACCTTATTTCAGGGACACAGATACACCACACTGCTGTTCTCCCTCTGTCCAGCACAGGTTTGTTACCACCGAGGTCAGAAAAAGGGAAGAAAAACCCCGGAGTTGCTGCACTATGAGGAACAGAGCATGAGTTTTCTGAACAGTGCAGGGACCCACCAGGACTGCAGCAGGATCCAGACTGGGCACCAGCACATCGACGGGACTACAGCCCTGTTTCCATGCTGTGAGGAGGGGCGGTGAGCTGCCAGCCCAGGGTAAGACTGGGGAGGTCTCCACGAGCGACAGCCCTGGAGGAAGCCGATAAAATCCGAATTATGCTTCAGGATGTCCTGAACAACTCCCCACGAGAGCACAGGGCCTCGAGGCAGGCACCAAACGTGGCCACCGGACACCTTCACCCCCGGAGATCCCTCAGTGGCCGATCCTGTCTCGTCCAAGCTGGTTTGGGCACCTCACCACCCGCGCAGCCCGTCAGCGGGAGGCGACGCTTTCCTCCTCCGCAAGTCTGTGTGACAAACGAGGGCCTCAACACGACACGGATGCTCCGTGGTCCCGGGCAGTGGGCGAGGGCACCCGCTGTCACCTGAACACTGCACACAGGTTTCCAGTCGTGACAGTTTACACCTCCACTTAACGGCACCCAGTGCTGCTGCTCCAATCCTTCAGAACCTGGGGTTTATTCCCAACTCCAGGTTTTTGTGTCTCCGTATTGCACCACTCCATGGGGCAGAGGGAGGCCACGGTCACCTGCAGCTTTCTGCAGCACCCTCCTGGTTTAGTGCTGGTGCCAAGGTCAGTCGTGGATCAGGAGCGAGGGCAAGGGGCTCCGAGCACCTCTGATCGGGTGCTGAACAGGTCTGAGCAACGGCCTACAAAGACTCGCTGTAAATCCAGGGGGACGCATTGGAACAACTGGGTCTGGAAGAGATTTGCCTGACAAAACCTGTTTACTACTTCTCGCTTTCTAGTACGTGAGCTCCACAAGCTTCCTAACCACCTTCTGTTCTCCTGTTGCTGTAACACACACGAGTGGCTACAGAAAGACACCCCTGACAAGGTCGTCCGTACCTCTCCCTTGTTGCATTCGCCAAATGGTACAGCCTCCTGCTGCGCTGCTTTTCTTCATCCAGACACCAACTGCTCTGCTAGGGCAGGGCAATACAGGTCCACATCAGCTCAAAACAGGGATTCATCAGCCCACAGCAGAGTCCAGCTACAAAATACAGACCCGGTTTGGAAGCCAAGGCTTTGTAGTAACTTCCACGTCACTTGGAGCTCTGCATTCGTTAAGTGAAACTGGTTTTGCTACTGGGAAAAACAGATTCAGCTCCTCACAAAGCTGCGGTGCTCTGAGCCCAAGCGCCCCTTGAGTCTGGAGAGGGCAGGAGCAGAGAGGATTTGGGTGCGCAGGAACTGGACTGGCTCTGTTTGCTGTTGCACCTCAAGATGTGGACAAAAGGGGTTAAAGACTCGGTTGTTTCCCCATCTTCGACAAACGGGACATGGGAAACAGCTCAGTAACTGGAGAAGAACTTCACCCCTTGCAGTCACAGAGCCCTGACCGCAGGAAACCAGAGTGGCCGGGTGAGAGGGACCCACAGCGCCCCACAAGCGCTCTCACTGCGACCCCCGGATGGGAACCTCAGCCATCGGCGAGACTCCTCCTGTTACACTGGGCCCCTGAGCGTTTACACCAGGGTTTTGGTGCAGGTCACTCTAACGCTCGCTGTGATAAAACTGAACCCCGTGGGGAAGGAAAGACTCACTCTGGACATGGGGTCTGCATGGCCACCATCAGCCAGCGAGATTGCGCTGCTGCTCGTGGCTGCTTTGCCACGGGGAACGCGCGGTGCGGGCAGGGCCAGCAAAGGCCTGCCCGGCCCCAGGTAGCCCCGGCGGGCAGGGGGCCAGCGCGGGGATGAAAAGAGGCCTTGAGAGGAGCACAAAGGGTGGCCTGTGATGCTCCGGGGCGAAGCTGCGTGGCTCTGACCGGCGGGGAATAGGGCAAAGCTGCGCGGCTCTGACCGGCGGTAAATCAACTTGTTTACCGAAAGGCAGGGCTGCGTGTGCGCGCACGGGGACCGCAGCGCTGTCTGTGTGCCCTGCCCCGCTCGGTGCCACCAGGCGGGACATTTCCTCTTCAAACGGGCTGAAAAGCAGGAAAAATTCCACTGGGCACTAAGAGACCCTGTGCTGGGGGGAGGCACCAATGGCTCATGAGGGAGAAAACCATTCCACGCCGGGCATGGCTCAGCGGACAGCCTGGTTTCCTCATGTCCTGCTTAGAGGCAGCAGAGAAGAACAGATTTAAGAGGGTTTCCAGCCTCTAAAATACGATAGAGAGAAAGCTTGAGGTCTCTTCTACACCCCGCGATGAGGAGGATGCATTCAAAGCTGCTCAAGAAGCACTGGCCTCACTGCACGAATATCACCCACCCAGTGAGGGAATCAAGTGAATCTGGGGTATTAACAGGAGCAAAGCGACTCAGGGAGGCAGCGACAGCCCAGTGCAAACCACGGCTGCAACAGCAGCCAAGAGCAAGCACACAGGGAAGCTGGCAAGGCAGGAGACGGAGCAAATACGCACCGAACATCAGCAACTTAATGTGAAGAAAGAAACCCAGCTCAGACAGCGGCAGACCCAGTTTTCACTGGAAGTTCACCCATTTCTGAAATACTTGTGCTTACACGGTTCACGTTGCACTACAGCAAAACCAAAGCTCAGGGTGTGAGAAGGGAAACGTGCGCTTTTTAGTGCTCATTTCTAGTTATTTGAAAGGTTTCCCAGCAAGACGGTGTCCTATGAGGGGAAAACCATCTGCAGCAATTCTGTGGCACCCACAGATGTTCCAGCTCAGCACAGCAATACATTTCCCTACCTGAATGCAAGCTCCTTTAAAAATAAATTAAATTAAAGAGATCGCTGGCCCCTGGAACAACCTGGGAGGGAACCGCGATCCAGCCTCGCTCCAGGTCTGGGAAGGCAGGGCAGGGACTGAGGAAAAGAAGCGCTGTGCCCGTTCCCTTGGCCTGAGCCATCCCTCCGGCCTCAGTGGCGCTGAATGAAGAGGCTTTGCAGGAAGGAGCTCCCCGGGGGAGCTCAGAGCCCGTCTGGAAGGTGGCTTTCCTCCGTGGTAAAGCCCAGCTCGGAGCAGCCGGCCTTGGAAGCCAACCATGCCCCTCGTTCCCCTCCACCAGCGTAGCTGTGCTAAAGGCAGGAGCAAATGAGGCTGAAATCACTGACAACCTCCTCAAAACAGCACCGAACAGCCTCCTTAAAGCAGCACCTCACAAAATCAGTGTCTCACAGGAAGCCCTCGCTGAAGCCCAGTGACAGCCACGGACCTGCCCCGTGCTGCTGCCTGCCCCTACACCCAGCTCCACACAAACTTCAGCCCTGGACCCAGCAAAGCGTTTTCAGACACGTTCATATCGCTGCTTGCAGCGGCTCTGGAGTGCTCTGCTGCAGCAGAAAGCACAGAAGGGACCAGAAATTGGTACCCACACTTCAGCTAAAGTGTTCGATGGTCGTAACGTCTTCCTACCATGAAATCTGACAGACAACCAGCACCAGGCTGCTGGCAGGACCCCACCTACTGATCCACAATCTACTGATTTCTCCCTTTTCCTCAACAGAAACAGGGTAAGAACGCATTGCTCACCCTGAGAGCAGCAGCCGCCCAGTCCAAAGCCGCTTTCCGTTACTCAATGACAATTCAGTACTCACGGAGGATTTAGGGAAGGGAGGTGTGCAAGGAGTGGAGAGGTTAGTAAAGGATCTGACACCTTTGGGCTTTAAAGGCAACCGGAGCTCCTTACCTGCCAGCACGGCGGGGACCAGGGCACCACACAGCGCCAGCAGGACCAGGCGGAGGACTCTGTGGCAGGGCATGGCTTCCTCTGGAGCAGCACCAGCAGCAACTCTGAAAACTCCTCAAAGCACAACGCTCGCAAACGTCACCGCTAGAAGAGAAACTTTGTCCGGTCAGGTCAAAACAGAATCCTCCACGACAGCAAGTGGACAGAGAGCAGAGCCCCGCAGAGACTCCTCCGGCTGCCTCCTAGAGCACACCTCCTCCTGCAGCCAGCTCCACCCTCTGCAGCGGTGCCTAAAACCCCACAGCCCGACGAATCCGTCACCCTGCCAGCCCAGCACGCACACAGCGGTCGGTGATGCTCCTTCCCTCCGAGCAGCCATCCCGCAGGAGCCACTGGGGCAGCCGACCCCACAACCCAGCAGGGCTGTGCTGGCCTTGGCGTGCAGGGCAGCGGTGGCACTGCCAGGCTGGGCACCAGCAAAGGACAAGGGCCTCAGTGGCTCTGAACCGGAGCCAGAGCGGCTCCGTGGCACCCCTGGTTTTGGGGGGGATACTCACAGGAGTGGCACAGGAGCTGTGTGGTCTCTGACCGCTGCTAGAGCCCAGTGAGTCCTCCAGGGGAGCATCCAGGCAAGGGCAGCGTCCTCCTCTGATCCGAACCACATGGACAACGGCTCCTCCTGCAGCCCCTGCCCTGTCCCTTCCCTCCATGTGGGCTTGGGAAAAGCTCACGGCAGAGAAGAGCGAGGTTTGCTTCCAGTCACGTCTGCACCCACTGACTTGGGAGAGGATGGAGGACGTGACAAGGGGATTGGGAGAGGATGGAGGACACGACAAGGGGAACGTTGCAGCTCATTGTGAGGGGACGGGAGGATTTCAGGGGGATTGTTTTAACTACTTCACCATTTCTGTTCAGGAGATGATGTGATAAAGTACATAAACATACCCAGTATCGGTTCTTTATGCTCTGAAAATATGACACAAATAGTTTTGTCTTAAATTTCAGATTTTTCTGCTAAGGGGTCTCTTTAGGGATCCGTTCAGGTGTCCTCTGAAGCCGCTCTGCTTGCTGCAGCTCCTTGCAAAGGCGCCTGGCTGCAATGGGAAGCACTAAAAAGCAAGAGCACCGAGCAGTGCCCTGCAGTGAGACGAGGAGTTCGGAGGTAACCTGGTGAAACGGGCTCTAAAGAAACCCCCGACATCTCCAGGTTCACACCAGGGAGCTGCAGGTCCGTAAGCACACACCCAGCAGCACACACAGAGCTGCAGCTCCTGCTCTCCCCATCCCGACTGGTCCCAGTGGCCCTCACTACAGCAACAGGCCCCGTCTGTCACAGAGGGGACAGGGCAGTGCCACCCAAACACCTTAACTTGTACTAAACGCAGAAGCCAGACCATCACCATATTAAAAGCAGCATCTTCCCCACTGGTCCATTACCTAAAAGTTCTCAGAGGGTCCTTGGGGTTCAATAAATTACCGCACCTTTTCCCTGCTTGCATATCCCCGTTGTCACACAGCAATCGGTGAATTGCTCCTCTCGGGCTCCCCAGCCGAGCTGGGAATGAACAGGCCTCTGCTTATCTGTTACACGGTACAGAGCAGCCAGAATGAGCTTGGAGAAATGAGACCATAGCATTAAAAAACAAAGTACTCATGAACTGGACACCTTACTCTAAAAAGAAATAAAGGTATTAAAGTCAAAGCATCAGCCTAGACAGGCACTGACACCAGCTAAACGTCACGCACAGCTGCTGCAGAAGTTATTTACTGACGTGTTCTCTGTGATCACGTTAATGTTAGGAGATCTTCGGTCAACTTTTACTGGGATTTTCAACACAAACAAGTAGAAAAACAGAAAAATAAAAGATTTAGACTAAAAAGGGAAGCCCATGAGGTACCCGCGTGGGCTTTACACTGAGGGTAGAAATGAAAGCCCTCATTTAGGGCAGGGGATTGGAGCGGGTGGCTGGTACCAACTGGTCCAAAAGGGCTCCACGGCCAAGTGTTTGCAGCAGCAGCAGAGCAGCCGTGGCTCAATGTGTCCTGCACGAACAGACGAGCAGGAGCACACGTGGAATTCCAGCTGCCCCATCTCAACTCACCGCTGTTTATTTGACCTCTAAAAGTACCAACAGCAAACCCCCACCGGTGTTCCTCGGCAGGGATGACAGAGCAGCGGCCGTTGTTCCACGTCCTGCGTCTGCTCGTTGCTGTTCTTGATGGAAACTGGTGAGAGTCGAGTTTTGGGTCAGTTTTAGCACCAGGGATTATCTCAAAACCCAGCTTCGACAAAAGCAGGCAGGAGTGTTTCTCTCAGATATAATACAACCAGGTTTTATTTAAGTTCTCTCTTTTTCCCCCCCACACTGGCAAAAGTTCAGAGGGAGTTTAAAGTTTTGTAAACATTTTAACTACCCCTCTTCCCCCTTTTATGAATTTACAAAGCAAAGGAGACAGGGAGACCAGATTTGCAACAGTTCCAAGTCTCTCCATGCTATTGGATCCAAAAACTATATACAAGTCTGCAGCAGTCTCTGTATAGTTACTGTACATGTTTGGGGGCAGGGGGAAGAGAGAGGAGGAGGAGGGGGGGGGGGAAGGTGACCCCAAAAAATGAATAAACCAAACGAAATAAAACCCAAAGCCAAACTGCTCTTGAGCAACTCGAACTGTTTTCTTTAGGCAGTGATGACACAGACAGACAGCTTTACACAACTCCACCAAAACGGCAGCGCATCTCCCTCCGCAGCTCCCAGCCCCCGCAAAAAAGGGGCCAGGACTAAGTGCATTTGGCAGTTTCCGCTCTGTGTGGTGCGTGCACGGGGCGGGGGCTGAGGGAAGGTGGTGTTACTCTCTCGGTGAGAGGGGAGGGTGACTCCATAGGCCTGGACAGTGTGGATCCGGTGAAGGCGTGCCAGGTGGTTTCAGGTGTAGGAGACGAGCAGGGCCGTCATTGCTCGTAGCTTCGCCCTCCACAGTCTCTCTTCGTGACAAAAGGGCACCTCTGTTGGTTAACCCAAGCACTGCTTGAAGTGACAACTAAGACTGCTGGGGGCGTATCTGAAAGCCAGTGTTCACCCTCACCAGAGACCAAAGACCCACGCGGTGAAGATCCTACCGTCTCTTAAACGAGACAAATTTGCAGGAAAAGAGCCCAAAATAAACTGGTCCTAACCCTCTGAAGGTAGCACTGAAGGGACGTGTTCAACCTGAAAGAAGAGATGCCACCCCGCTTTACTCCCAGAGTGAAGTCCCCGCTTGTCCAGGAAGGCTGAAGTCTGCCGACCGAACTCCACCGGCTTCATCACCACCTAATGAAGACAGGCTCAAGCTCTCCCTCCAAAAACCATGTGCTGAGAAGGGCTGGCAGGGGGTGTGCAACTTCAAACCAACCCAAGCTAAACTGCGCCCACCACCGCCCCTCTCCTCTGTCGCCAGTCTAAGGTTAGCTTATGAATGCAGCTCCTGGCCCGGGAGAGCACCTCTTGCCCTGATGGAGCGCGGAAGTCAGTATCTGTGTGGCGTTTTGGTTTTGACCAACATCTGTTAACCACAAGCTCTCTCTCTCCGTGGCTGCACGTGTTGGATGTGGGAAGAGTAACCAGGAGAGGGAAGCAATGCTTTGCAGGATCCCAATTGATTTTGTTTGTTTGTTTGTTTGTTTTCCAGGTATGTCAGCAGAAGAAATCACAGCACAGTGAAAGCTTGCTGCCCAAATCAGCTTTGTTGTGAATGAATCCTACCTCCCACCCTCCCAGGACTCTGAACAAAGTCCACGTGGCTCTAGGCTGACAGCAGGAACAAGGCCTGTGCAGTCCTGGGCAGAAAGGGGTTGCCAGGGCTGGAGGAAGCAGCCTGAGATGATCGATCCCGTGATTCACTGCGAGGCAAAGGAGGACGCACGGTGGAGAGTACTGTGTCCAGAACGGAGAATCCATGGTTAACAGATGCAGGAAAAGCCAGTTGATTTGCACATGCTCAGTAGTCTTCCAAAGTCTCTATTTCTCCCATATTGAGCCGCTCTGATGAGGCATTCACTGAAAACCCTGCAAGTCAGAAAGGAGCCGTGTCAAAAATCGGGACGCAGCACGTTGTATTTGATGCAATCCGTCTGTTACACACAGGAGCACGTTTAAGATAAAGGGAATAACACCTCCAGTTAGGACTCCAGGAAAATCAGTAAGGCTGAAGATACAATTACTCAAACTGTTCTTTTCTTAGTAAACCAAAAGATCATCAACTGTACATTTAGGTAAGTACCCCTCGACTTTGGAAACAGACCAGCAGAAGCCTGGTTTCGACTCCCATGAAGAGATGCCATCTGCAGAGCCAGGAGGAGGCACAACGGCAGCGTGGGTCAGCAAGGCCTTGGAAGGGAGCACCTTTGAGTCACCTTGCACGGGGCAAGATGCAGAAATAACAGCTGGTGAACTCCAAATCCACACGTGGAATCATGCTCAACACTTCAGGGGGTGTGAGCAACTCTGTCCCTTGCTTGGAAGTCTATGAACCCATGGAATCTAGTGCCAATTCCATCTGTTTCCATGCTTTTTTTATGATCTGCCTCAGGAATACAACATGAGAAGGTACAAAGTTATCTAGGGCTATGCAGATTGAGATCACCTCAACCTCCACCCAATCTTTTAACTGTAAGTGCCGAGTGCATGATTCGCAAGTGCGAGAACAAGCAAAACGGTTCTCTACAAGAAAAAATCCACCGTATCATACGCAAATTTCCTCCCCAAATCAGATCTTTACGGTTGCACTAACCCCGTACGGAATGTGAGAGAATGGATTTTTCCTTTGTAAGGCTACTGAACACAAACCTGACACTTCCTTGCCTTGAGGATGCTGCGTAGGCTTGCTCCGTGCTAGAAAACAAACTGCTTTTCGCAGCTATCCTCTCCACCACACACAGTGCTCGGTTCAGGAGGTTTAAGAAGTGGTTCTGGCTCCCTCTCGTGGCAGTAGGGTTTGGAATTACTTGGTAACAGAGTACACTGATTTTTAAGCCACACATGCTGGTTCTCTTACAGCTGCAACTCTTAATTCTATTTAGTGCTTTCTTCTGCACCACACGAGCAGGTTTCTGAACTATTCAACTGAGGAACCAGCTCAGACCCACTGGATTAGCACCAAGGGGTGTTAAGTGAGCATTCCACTGATGAATTCAGTATCATTCAATGTGGAAACCATGGATTTAACTGGAAAGTATTGGGGTTTTTTTTGAGAACAAGGAGTGAATATAAGAAACCCATTATAGCCTGAAAAAGCAGAGACTTCCAGGTGGTTAATACCAGGCTGCTTTATATGAGTATGAGCTAAGCAGCACCAGCACTGACCCAGCGCAGTGCCCTGGTTTCCCACACACAGCACAGATGTGGATGCATTTATTCTACAAGAACACTACAGCAATGCATGACATCCCATAATGCTCACTACTTGGGTACTTACACAATGCCCTTGTGTCTTAAAGGCCACTTTAAAGAAACTCTTCCATCAGTGCTACAGGGGCTGGTCAACCACCATCCTTGCATAGCTCAACTCAGAAGAGGAGAGGCAGTTTAATGACAGCCCTGAACCACTTCAAGGTTTCCAGACAATAACCAAGGTATTGAAGGGGCCTTTTCATGAGGTGTCCTGGTTTGAGCTAAACAGAACTGATTTTCTATTCAGTGATGTAAATTTTCAGCTCAGTCTCAGATTCCAAGTGGCTGAACTTGCTGAAACCAGCAGCATGTTTTTCCAGACAGTGTGCACTGCTACAAGTGATAACACTTGTATGGTATGGAACCATGGCAAGGCCACTGTCTCACCATGGGGGCTGTGTCTGCACCTACAGGAGGAGCAGACCCAAACCTGCCCAACCAGGGATTGCATCCCACACAC
>NW_010207828.1:10459-56200 GCF_000695765.1 Mesitornis unicolor
TTATTGTTTCATTAAACCTGTTAGTTTTATTTTCCAACCCATAAAGTCTCTCTCCCTTCTTCTCTTTTCTCTTCCCTTCTGGGGAGGGCAGAGGGGTTCACAGAGAGTGTCTGGCCAGGGTTTAGTGGCCAGCCCAGCCCTGAACCAAGACATGAGGGAAAGGCAAAGTTTTCCATGAAAGTGATACATTATTTAATGGTTTAAAAAATTCTAATACTGAAACAAATTCTAAAGATGCTTCAACAACTACCTTTTCTCTTCAATCCAACACTCCCATTTAAGGCTAACAAGAATTCTACATTCCACAAGGCTTTTCCAAACTAAACATTAATTTCTAAAATTAAAACTGACCTAGCAAGCTGGGATCTGCACGAACCATTTTCTGTTTCTTCTTTTTCTTCCCGCTCTGCACAGCCTCAAAGTTGGATTGCTGGTTGTTGCTCTGGTTGGTCTGAAAGACCGAATGTAGCGAACTGTGGTTCATCCCCCACACTGAATCCTAGAAAACAAGTACAAGAGGATAAAGTGCAGTTAAGTTTTGGTTATTTATGCTGAAAATGTTCAGCGAGCCCAAAGCACTTTCTACATCTGCTGTGGCAGCACTAGCCACTGATGCATCCACCCAACACGTCCACTTTGTGTTTCTAAAGCGTATCCTGGATCATGCTAAGACATTATTTGATCTACAGCTGGCCTGTAGAGTGATAAAGGAATCCTTTATTAATATAATCCTTTATTTACTGATCCTGCAGTAAATATTTGAAATCTGCTTTACTTTTTGCATTTCACATGACCTGTAAAATCCTGCTCATCCTCCTAGCAGAAATGCAGACTCTAAGACTCAAATACAGACCATACACCCCTAAGGAGCGTAGCAAGTAAGGTTTACCTGTTGCTGCTGCTGTTGTCGCTGCTGACTGGCTTTCTGTTTGGCACGGCGCTCAAGAAACTGCTTGGCAAACTCCTTGGCCTCAGGAGTATCTCCAAGATAGGCTCTGATGTAGTCATGGACCTCATAGGGAGACTCCACTTCCTTCAGGAAAGAAACAAATGTGGGAACTGCAAGAAGAAGACAGACCGAGAGGGAATGAGCGCTGACGTGTGAACACATGCCTGCAATAAACACAAACTTCATATTTCCCTTTCAAATACTTGCTAATCTAGTAGAAATGGCAAACAGCTCGCCTCTCTAGGTTCCCTAAAGTCCTACAATGCAATGCTTTGTCTATGCTGCAGTCAAAACAAGGATAAGAAAGCCAGCTAACGCGATGAGAAAAATAAACTGACAATCGTGGTACATCAGACCATCAGCTCTAGTCACCACCAGCTTTAAAGCTCAAATTTAATGCCAGGCCCAAATGGAAAACAGTCTCCTCAGTCCTGTCATCAGTACAGACTCTTGTTGGCTGGAGCACAACAGATCACACCCCACAGCGGCTGACTTGACCTGCAAGCACCTCAAGTTCAACACCTAGCTCATCTGCAAGCCTTCTTTACCATCCTGTTTTCCTCAGACTAACTTTGTGGCACCGAGGTTTATTTTAACATGGAGAAGGTCAAATCAAATCACAACCCAGGACGACAGGGCAGGACAACAGGCTGCCACCTGTGGCACAAAGTACCCTCCCCGAAGAGGAGGGAAGCTGTGGCACTGCAATTGTGTGAGGCAGCTCTGGTTCCCCAGTCAGGTTCAAGGGTCACAGAGAAACTGCTTTTGCAGCAATGCTGGAGGGCAAAGATTGGCACAGGTCCACACTGGAAGCAGGAGGAAGCCTGCAGTGATTTGCTACAAGAAGTACAAGAAGTTTGTGATCCTGGACTGGGACTTCCTCTATGTGCCCTCCAGTAGAATTAGTGAAAACCAACTCGTTTCACACCAAAAAACGCTTTCCACAGGGGTATCATTTGGCCTGCACTTAAAAGTGAACTGGATCCTCATCCATCTGCCTGATAATACTTCACTGACCACCAACAATCCTCAGCAGAGCCCTGGGTGGCTGACTTAACTGCTTCCCATCCACACTGGTTTGCTATAGGTAGCCCAACCAGAGCCAAGGAGAAGATGCAGCCCATTCTTCAGACCACTGTTTAATGATGCCCTGTTGCTGACTGCATTAAAACGTTACTTGGGTGTCATTACTTTCCCTCAGAACTATCTGCTCAGGAAATAAACTGGATATTGCTTCTCACAGTGGATCATCCACATTCCTCTCCACCTCTTACCATCTAAGTTGTTGGCTGTGTTGAGTGCATGAAGCATCTGTTCACACCACTGAGTGAATCCATCCTGGGCTTTATTAACCCCCTGGAACAGTTTCAACAGCTTCTCCTCTTCTTCCACCTTCTTGTTTTGCCTACTTGTAATACCTACAGATTTACTGAGATAAAGAAAACACGTCTGATAAGTTATAAATCACCAGACATCAACAGTACACAGCAGTGTTACAAGACTCACTAGTTTACAAGATGCAAACACTGTTTAAAAACCAACTGATTTTTTAAGTAGATGACAAAAACTTTGAATGGCCACCTATTACCTATTTGGTTTTGGGTCTGTTTTGACAACACAAAGGAAAAGACATGAAGATGTTATAACTGCTAAGCGATCATCTCAGGAGTGGTAGCCTTTCTTTGCAAAAGCTCCTTCCCCAGTTCCTACCTGAGGCTGGCATTGCTTTTGTTTTTATTACAAAAACTGTGAATGGCCACCTATTACCTATTTGTGTTGTCAAAACAGACCCAAAACCAAAGGAAAAGACATGAAGATGTTATTACTGCTAAGCGATCATCTCAGGAGTGGTAGCCTTTCTTTGCAAAAGCTCCTTCCCCAGTTCCTACCTGAGGCTGGCATTGCTTTTGTTTTTATTGGTCGAGTTACGAGGTCCCACTTCTTTCACTGCATCATCCCAGAAACCCATGTTTGAGTTTTTGGTATCAGCATTACTCCAGATGCTACTGACTAGGTCAGATGCCCACTGGTTGCTGGGATTAGTGTTTAGGGAGCCCCACACTGAATTCCCAATGCTGGTGTGCAGGTTAGAGTGCTGTTGAAACATAACAAAGAGATCCTGGTTATTAGCACCAGACCTGGCAGAACAGGAATGAACAGACATGGAGAACTGGCAGGTACTGCTCCCCTCTCCAGCCTGGTCAGACAAAGACCGTACGTACCGTGGTATTTCTGACTCTGTTCGGCTGCTGGTGCTGCTGTTGCTGCTGTTTCTGCATCTGCCTCGCCTCCTCCTGCTGTATCTCCAGCAGGGACTTGGTGGTGCCTGTTGGCTTGGTGACATTACCCCAGCCTGACAACTTCTGCTGCTGTTGCTGCTGCTGTTGCTGGAGGGCCTTCATTAGTTCACGCTGCTGGCGCCTTTGCTGTTGCGTGTGAGACAAAAGCACCTGTCCTTACTTTCAGATCATTCCCAGATAAGACTTTTGAATAGTAAACTGGTCTTAAACTGATTCTGCTCTCTTCTGGAGAAGTCTGACTGACCTATTACTTTATGAGCTCTTAATAGTTCCTTCAAAAAGGTAGGCACTAAATAACTAGTAAATACAAACTGCTCGTTAGCCTAGGACAGAATAAATTCAGCTAATCATGGCTGTAGCCAGCTCAGCATTTGAGTCCTGGAGGAATACTTCCTCTCCTACCACCACTTGCCCCTTTGCCCTCTAAAATGCTCTGGTCTTGTGCATATCTGCAAACAAATGACGGTATACATGTGAAATAATTTTATATTGTTCTGTGAATATGTTTTACTCCTAGGGTTAAAAGAAAAGGGTACAGTTTCACTTCCTCTCAGCTATTTATATTAAGCTATAAAGACCTTCAAACAAGAACTTACTGGACCTGTGCCTGAGAGACAGGGTTTTACCTCAGTTATGCTCTTTCAGGAAAAGGCTGCTCATCCTGACTGTTCCTTCCAATCGCTTATGTGACAGTAAAGCAATCCCAAAGTTGAGTACACTCCAGTAAGTTCTACTTCGTTAGTGCATTTACCTCTTCTCGAAGCTGCCGTTCTCGTTCTTCTTCTAACTTCTGGATTTCTGCCAATGACAGTGTGGTCTGGGACTGGCAAGCTCCTGAATTCGATTGCTGACCCCATGTTGAAGATGAAGGGAGCTGGGCCAAAAGCACACATCATTAAGAATTAACAAAACCACTGAAGTATTACCATGAAAAATCAGTATAAGCCCACAGCTCAGGGGAAAAGGAAGGCCACCTTTCAACTTTAACAAAAGACTGGAAAGTATAACATGGTGTAATTAAGGATTAAAACGTATACTCAAAGTATAAACTGTATGTTTCTTTGAACTGCCCTCTGATGTGTTATAGTCTCAAAGACACAGTGCGTCAAAAATAAGGTAACACGTAACTGCCTGAAAACAGCAGTCAATCTTGATTTCAAAAACTCTTTAGAAACTCCAAGCTCTAGAAACTCTGCAGAGGTCCTCGCTCTCTGCAGCAGAATCAACACTTGTACTCATCTGCAAACCCCTTTCCTGCACATTTCTATCAACCGAACCTTTTTCTTCCGTGCTCTGCAGCTTGCCTTCCTCTCGTTTCCTCATCGCTTTCCAAGACCACTATTTACCCTCTTCTCTCTCCAGACAGCTCATCCCTCCCTGCTCTGTTCAAGGTATTCCAGACAACCTTTTTCTTTCGTGCTCTGCAGCTTGCCTTCCTCTCGTTTCTCCCATCGCTTTCCAAGTCCACTATTTACCCTCTTCTCTCTCCAGACAGCTCATCCCTCCCTGCTCTGTTCAAGGTATTCCAGACAACCCGAATTCTGCTGTGGTTTTCCTTACTACCCTGAACTGAAGGAGGAAGTTAAGCTGTAGAAACACTACCTTCATTTGTGCAAGTTGCTGCTGTTGCTGCTGCTGCTGCAGCCGTCGTAAAGCCTCCTGCTGCTGCTGCCTCTGCCTCATGATTTCTTTCTGGCGCTGGAGTTCCAGCTCCTTGCGCTTTCGCTCTTCTTCTTCCAGCCGCTGCCTGGCTGCCTCCTCTTCCATGCGTAGCCGACTTTCTTCAAGTCGCCGCTGAGCTTCCTCCTCTTCACGTGCCCACTTGGCAGCCTCCTCTTCCTTCCCAGGACACAGACAAAAACAAGGTCTAAGCGGACTTAGGAAATCTAAATTACTTCTACTACATGTACTGAGATCCTGACAGAACAGAGCAAGGTCTTGATATCTGTATTGAGTGCTGTTTAGGTTGTTCACCTAGCTTTACATCTCTCAGACAAGAAAGCCCCAGTAATACAGTCTAGACCCCCTCAAATTAGAAGTTTCCCAGAGCTCCATCAAGGGACTTGAAGAGAACACCACCTCCCCAGTTCAGACTGGCTCATTTCACACCACTTTCCTTCTAGGAATTACACACCTTACAAGTCTGAGCTTCCATTTGCCTACATTACTTACAGTCAAGCACTGCTGTACTTTCAGTGTAATAAAACTTGAGGTGTTGACACGAAAGAAGGAAAAAAAGATTAAAAGATGGTGAATTTTAGTGGTGTTACTGAACACTGGAGTTGCAAAGGAAAAGATGTTTCTGCTCACAAAGGAGATGACTGTGTGGTGGGACAGGAATGGTGGTGAATGTCTTGTAAGGGAATTCCTGAAAAAGAGTTGTAAAATAACTGGCAATTCTGAAATGGGCCTGGAAGTTCACGTGAAGCCAATTGTATTCAAGATTAATTTGATTTAGGAACTGTGACAGTACCAATTAGGGGGCTGGAAGCTCAGGTTCCCCAATATGGACTTGTAAAGCTGACGTCAAGGGGTAAAAAAAACCCCAACAACCTGTTAATAGTGTTAATACCCACTTTGACAGTGGGTATGGCCTTGGCATAGTACAGCAAGACAGCAAAACGGATCATCTCCAATGACCTTAAAGATAGCAATTCCACAGCGAAGTCTCAGAGTGACTATGCAAAACAACTTACTACTCTGCTACTGCACTCTGCCTTTCTTTTGAAGAAAGGAGCAGAAATGCCATGCTGAAAAGCCATTCCTAAGGCTCAAAGATGATGGAAAACACTCGTTCAATACAAATCTCCTCTCCAAAGGGCAGATGAGATCCTGATTACTTTGTCTGAAACCAGACTAGAGTTCAACAACCTATTATTCATTCACTTGAACCTGTCCACAAGCTTTGCCTCTCTCCACCAAAACAGACAGCCCCTCAGGCCCAGACACAGGTTTCAGAGCTTGTTTGTTCTGGCAGCCTCCATCATTAAATAAAGCAGGGCTCTCCTGTCATTTTTCACCTGTTTACGAATTAACTCCTCTCGCTGCCGCCTCTCCTCCTCTTCTCTCCTCCTCTCTTCCAATCTCCTAAGTGCTTCCTCCTGTTGTTGCCGCTCCTCTTCCTCCCGCTGCCGCCTTAGTGCAATTTCCTGCTCCCGCTGCCGCCTCAGGGCTTCCTCCTGGAGTTGGGAAAAAAGGTCCATCTGTAAATGCCGTTTTATTGATGAACCGCATCAGAACACAGACTACAACAGGGTCTGGCCAGATAAACGGCCTCAAGAAAAGCTCCAGGCTAAGCACTACCAAAACGACTACATTAAACACTACAGACCCACATGTTAACAAGTTTTTGGATGCAGTGTGCATCTCACACTAATTAATTCATTTAATTAAAAAAGAAACGCATTAAATCATTGCTTATCTTTGATTCTAACAAGAACTGTGTTGAGAATGAAAACAAAGGGGGAGACTCGTGTTTCCAATGTATATACATATATCAATGTGTGGGTATTATTAATTTTAGGTTTTTTGGGTGTCAGCTCTAAGTTGGAAGCTTTTCCTATTTATAGGAGTTTCTAAACACTCAAGTGCACTACAAAACTCAAGCCACATCTCAAACAGCAGAAACAAGTCATAAGCTGAGTGTGCTTAGGGACAGTATAAGCTCCAGAGATGTGGAGCTGCATCACGGGCTTTGACGGGGCTGTTCCTGTACTAAAATATCACGGGTGATGAAAGGTCTCCAGGGCTTTGATTCTGTCCTCTCTCGAAAGTGTTTAAATGGCTTCCAATAAATTGTGTTCTGCTTTCCAATTAGCAAAATTAGTGACTCAACAATGAACATTGGCACCTTTTCCTGCTGCTCTGCAGAGCAATGTGAACAGAAACTGCTCCGTTCTGCTGCTTGCTTTTTGGAGGAAAAGGGGACCACGGGCCTTCTGCTGGCCCCGTGTGTTGTTAAACAGGAGTGCATCTTCTGCCCTACTTCTGCCTTGCTGGTGCAGAAAACCACCTTGTCTTTTGCTGCCTTTTCTGGTCTCTCAAGTCCAGGAACTGTGCTAAGGCCACCTTGCTTTGCATCCCTCCTCTTCTTTTCTCGGCTTTCTGACTTAGCCTGACAGCTCAATCCACAGACCCTGCTTTTTAAGCTTTCATAAATACATTTTCCTTTTGGACAATCCGTATTGTGCAATCGTACTCCTACAGGTTTTTTATAAGCAATACTTTATGCACAGGACAAAGGCAGATTAATTGTGCAGCGTGGATGTGAATTTTGGACTCTGGTAAATCGAGGGAGTTAATGCTGATCTCGAAATCTGAACCCAAACCTTCACAACCACACAGCACAGAGAAGCTGCAGTACAGCTCACTGAACAACTGGACCAGGTTTCTCTCTGGCAATGGCTAACTTCAAGTGTCTTCACATAACTGTCCAGTAGAGAGAATATATTTCTTACAAGCAAGCCTATGGCCCTGAAGAGCTGCTGGCTGCAAGAAGCAATTCGTATTCCTGCACGTCACTTAAGTGGTTTAGCACTAAATGGAAGTGCTGTGAGTTTTTGCTCCACTAGCTGGACATAAACCTGGGATTCACTTTCTCATTAATCAAGCCCTTGATTTGTCATCTTCACAAGAGTTCAAACACAACACGGCACATCTAGACCGCTCTGTTCTTGGGCCTGTGACTGAATTCACTGGACACATACAGTCAAGTCACAACCAAGTGTCCCCAGAACAGCTGAAAAATTGTGGCTTGTTTCTGTTGCTGAAAAGGCCATGGAGGAGGCTGGAGGTTTGACCACAGACCACACACCAGTGTCTCAGCTCAGGATGCCCAGCCAGTAGCCGGGGGGGATGTTTGGTACCAGTCACTGACATGAGACAGCACCTGAGCGAGATGAGCAGAGGCACCAAGTCCTCCTGTGTGACAGCAGTTCATTAATTGTCATTAATAAAGCTGCAGGGATCTCTTTATTGCTTGGGCATGCCAGGAGAGACACTGGTGAATGACAGCAATTGCAAAAAAGACTTCTCTCCCCTAGAGAACTAAAGCTGAACAGGACTGCACCAACAGGAGGAATAAACCTGCAAGGTGATGAAAAACTGGGAACCATGGGGCTGATGTGGTTCTTGTTTCCTACTCTCCACAGCTATGGAAAAGGTTGTCTCAATACCTACTTCTGTATCTTGATATTCACTGGTTTTGTTGGGTGTGTGACCAAAGCCATGCACTGACTCACATGGGAAACAGCTTCACTCCTCTGGCTCTCCTGCTCCCATATCCATGGCTTCCTGCTCCAAGAGGACCCCAATATTCTTTACAATCTTTTCTAATCGTTGTTTTCAAGCACATACATCTTGCTGTACAGACATCTCATTTCAGATCTTTAAAAATATCTCTAGTATTGCAGAAAATCCAGCAGACTTTGGATTCTCAAATAGAACATCACACAATTTTTTGCAGTTAGTAACACCTGCAATTCTGTTGTCTGTGTTCCTAGGGCTTACACATCTTTTAGTTTAGTGGATCTCATCTTTGAACCAGGGATTTTAAAGGGAGCACTAAAGATACATTTCAGAGAAAACAAGATTAGCTAATTACTAAACTTCAGTTTTGTTCCTGAAAGAGATCAACCATTACAAAAAAGAAGATATCAGACCAGAAACAAAAAAGAAATACAGGAGCTACACAGGCTGGGCATTACTGTTTGCAATTCTACAGTGACAGTCATTGATGAAAACTGTGAACAGAGCTGGATTCAACATTTGGTATGACATTTCATCCTACAGAATTGAATTGCTATTAGTTATTTTTTTTATTTAGAATTCACCATCAACAGTGTATTTACTAACCTTATATACTAGTCTTTTATGCAGTATTACATCAAAAGCCTTCCTGAAGTCCAGGCAGATTAAGTCTACTGCTTCACCCCTCTCAGCTCTCACTGTCATCTCCTCAAAAGAAGTTAATCAAATTTGTTAAGCATCATCTCCTCTGTATAAATCCATGCTAATAAATCAGTTCATCCCTGGTTCTACAATGCCTTCCAGTACAGAAGTCAGATTCAAATATTAGACCACTTTTTTCTTTTTCAATACAGAACACAATATTATTTTCTCTTTCCAGAGAAGCTCTTAAACTCTTTTGTTACCTTGTCAAGACATTACTGCTCAGAATTAAGCATTGTGGCAATTATTCCATCGGTAATGAACTAAGATACTTGCTGTTACTGCTTTTCAACCCCATTCTGCTTCCTCCTTGTCAATAATTATTTTCCATGACATCTCAGACAGGGAGAGTCAGGCTGTTTACTGCACAAATCCAAAGCGGACAAAACACTTCAGAATTCAGTGGACATTTCTAAGAAGTTACACACAGCAGCAAAAACTGTTCGTCTGAAAAGAAACAACCCAAGTCCGTTCATTTGAAGCCACCATGGACAAAACACATTGAGTTACCAGGTGATCAGCTGAAAAATGAGTTGTTATTATTAAAACACATCTAAAGCAACTTGACTCAGCAGTGAAGACTTTGGAGAGCATTACTGCTTTAGTGCTACAGGAAAGCATCAAAGGATGCATTTCCACTGTATACCATCGTGACTTGCTGTACACAGACACACATTAAAGCAAGGAGCCGTTTTTTTAGACTTCACTTTTTAGGATACCATGAGAGCTACCTACAGATTGCACTGCAGTCCATTAAATAGAACCCAAACACTGAGTGAGTGGAGGGCTAGGACTAACCTACCAGTAAAACCCAAGTTTCTAGAGGCTTCCTCAGAAAAGTCTGATCCTTACGCCAGGACAAGCTTTACAACTGCCTACGTAAGCACACAGGAAATACTATAAAGGACAAATTTATTTCTTTCCCCTATTATTCATGTGCTACTTTACAGGGCATTTATTGACTAACTGCTTAGGGAATAAGCTCCACAATGTGCTTGTCCTTACCCTTCACATGCAGAGGGAAAACACTCACTGCCTTCCTGTCCTATGACACTGAAAGCACAATTCATCTGTCTTGCATGCAGAATTCAGGAGTAAAAGCTAGAAATGTCAAGCTAATAATAATGATAATAATAATACTATCCATTTTGTGTTCTTGTAAGATTAAGAGCATTCTACAACTCCTGCGCTCATTCTCCTACTGCAACACAGATCATCTCATTCATTTTAACAAATCTGCTTGTCCAAACTACATCCCTCGCTTTCCCAAGTATCACCTCAAGAAAATCAAGCTGACAGACTCTGACATAATTTATTTTAAAAATTACTTACTAGGTTAAAAAAACAACAGTGGGGAGAACGCTAAAGTTACATCACTGTTTCCCCACTGCAGCCCTCTGCTTTCTTCATTTAAACGGCTGCTCGAGCTCCAGTCGACTCTCCAGAACATCCCCTTACCAGAACACTGGACTGCATTAATGGTGAATCAGGATGACACATACAGTAACTGGTAACTAGCTCAAGTCTAACATTGGCACTAGGAACCTGGGAGGGAATATTCCACATGGAATAGAGCCGCTCGGCTCAAAACCGGGAACCTATCTTGCAGCGAACCACCAAAGCCCGTTTCTCATTGCAATTTGGGCTCTTGAACTTCAAATCAAGGACATAAGAATAATTATTTCACATACTCACATGAAAAATATTAGAACTGTCTTCATACGCACCTACCCAAGATTAATTAGACCCCACAGGATTCTTAAAAGTGAGTTTTATAAAGTATTAAAATTAATTACAGATGAACTACATTGAGGAAACTCACTTGCTTCCTGCGGGCCAGTTCTTCTTCTTCCCGTCGTTTCCTCTCATCTTCCTGCTGCCTCCTAAGTAGCTCTTCTTGTTGCCTCCGAAGCTCCTCCTGCCTTTTCCTCTCCTCTTCCTCTCGTTTGGCCCTCATTTCCACTTCTCTCCTCTCTTGCTCTAGCTACAATTCACATAAAACTATACTCAGATGCAGGTAACGTATTCCTACACCATTTCTTAGGGCAACTCTGCTGAGGTTATAGTAAGAACATAAGAGATGGAAGCCTCTGACAGATGCTCTCCCTTAGTTTTACCTATCAGCTGGCTGCCTACTGGGGTCAGGTTCCTGAAATGGTCCAGAGCAATTTCGGACAGTTTCTGTTCTGTAACAAACACCAGCTCTACAGTCGTATTTCTTTCTACAGCAGCTCCTTCAAATAACCCCTGTCTGTAGAAGCTAGTAGCAAATTGCTTTGCAGTCATCATAAAATAACCACTTTCAGGAAATGAAATCATACAGGTTCAAACTTGCAAAATTCATTTAAAACCGGAGCAGGAGAGAAACAACCCCGACAAGCAGGACTTACGATTCCCCAGACCAACTCGGTGATTAAGAGAACCACCACCTGCTCCTACTCAGGGTCTGGCATGACAGCTCATGATGATCCCACTTTAAAGCAGAGGTGGCTAGTGGAGAGTTTTTAACCACAGGTGTAAAAAACCATAACCACTACTTCAGAGGTCGGTAGCACCTCCACAGAAGTGGTTTCCAAACAGCAGTGCACATGATTTCAGAACTGGTTTCTATGACCCATATTCTCTTTATGGTGTTTTCCATGAAAATCTAACCAAAATCGTAGAGTGGCCTGAAGATTGAAGAGCTCATGTCTTCCACTGGCTCACGAAACAGTTACATTGCAGAACAGCAATCCCAACTTTTGACAGTACAAAACAGTTTCTGACCTTTGCAGCTTTGGCCTTCTCGAGCTGCTGCAGTTGTTCTAGAGCTGGTCCCTGAGCTGCAGTATCAATGGGGAGATCCCAGACACTGCTTCCTTCCCAGACTGGACAGTGAAGAGAACAAACATCGACAAGCAAAGATAAATGCATCAATAAAACACAACTGATAGGGGAGAGTTTTGTGTATGCAGTTACGATGTTTTATGAATTAAAACCACGGTAACACGTTAGTCTTAGTCAGTAGAGGGCCACCTAATCCACATGCAGAACAAGGCTTGTCCATTACTGGAGCAAGGCTGGGTTTTGTAAGAAATTCTACACAAGAACCAAACATTCAGAATCCTCCCACTGGGGCAGAACATCTTTGTATCCTAACACTCAATCCCTTTGGGTTAAGGCTTCCCATAACCATAGGAAATATTACCATGTTCTTCATAGCTCTCAAATGGAATTTAAACTGCAAGGCAAAGTAGCCTGAACCAGCTAAAGATAGTGACACAGAAATACTTTCCCCTAGCGTCACAAAGGGAGTGATCATCTTAAAGATGCTGGCTTTTAATCCACAAACGTTTCTGACACATGCTAAGCATCTTACCTGTAGGTTGTGAAGCTGACTGAAGCTCCCATATTGAGCCAGTGTCCGGCACTGACACAGACCTTGAAACGGGTGGCATCATGTTCTGTTCAGATATTCTGCAATACCAACAAAGAATCAACATGCCACTTCCAGGGAGAGGAACGCTCTGAACACGCACGACACTCAGTAACTTGTAACACACTCCTTTCCTTCCACACCTCTATTTCAAACAAAGATAGGATGTGGACAACACTGCCTGCTTGCAGAGCTCTTGCTCGTCTCACCCCTGCTGCCAAGTCAGGGGCTAAGACAGCTACTGCTACAGTTTTGCTTCTGCTGCTTATGGGCCAGTTTGAGGAACAAGCAGAACTCGCTTGGCAAAGCCATTCTGCTACCAGCACAACAGGTCTATCAAAAAGGTATGATTTCAGCCATAAGATTCTCCTCCTCGTTTTCACAAATATTCTCTGAAGTAAAGAAATATAAAGTATAAAGAAGTATTTGCTATTCTGCAACTGTTTCATAGTCACACAATCTTTAAAATTTGTAACGCTCAAATATGAGCGAACCTGAACAGGACAGACCACTGACAACATTGTAATTATGATTATGTACAAGTTAAGAGTACAGGAGGAATGGCGTTCAGTTCAAGTCTGGGCTAACTCACCTCATCTTCAGGGCCTGGAACTGTTGCAAGAGGATAGCGAGCTGCTGCTGCTGCTGGGATGAGAGGGCTGCCTTTTGCTGCTGAGCCAGCACCTGTGCATATTGTTGTCTTCAAAAGAGAAGCAGAGAATCACTGGTATTTGTTCACTTGCTTATTTAAATAATGCCCAAGCTGCAGAAGTTGTGCCCAGATTCATCCTCCAGGACTAATGCCCACTGACCTATATAATGTACGTGCTAAACACCAGAGGAAATCACAGCATGGGGCCTTGGAAAGAAGCAAAACACGAGAATACAACAACTGGCCCAACATGAGTAGAATCAAATTTCTCTTCACCCTCAATTATGTCAATTGGTCACTGCTGTTCAACGTTTCTCTTGTAAGCTGTGCAGCAATACTTCCCTCTTGCTACAAGTGACACGAATTGCTCAAATTAATCTGGCTCTGATGGCTGCCCACCTACACAGATCCATCTCTTCCCCAGTACGTTCAGGAATCCCCTAGTATAGGGTATTCCTTATCAAATCATCAGCTGACAATCAGTATTCAAAAACCATAATCACAGCACATGCTTTCAGGAGGCCTTGAACAAGCAGTCTTATCTGATGGCTTTCTTTTCCCCAAGCTCCTACAGAACAAGTTGTTAGGAACTGGTCTGTTAGGACCAGAACTCAAAACCTGTCAGCTCTGGCACAAATGGATGCCAAACTGCTTTCTCCAGCAGTTTCCTTCCACTGATCTTCCAAAAAAGCTGAGCAAGCAGACCAAAAGGAGGTTCAGCCTTCTCCATCTCCAGTGTGAGACATGTAGGCCTTCCCTTGACTCCAAAACATCTGAACTGGATTACAAGGATCACTGGGATTCAGTTTGACCATAACAGCTACCTATACAGCAGGTCTCACCAAAGTAGCTAAGCATAACACCAAAACAGACTCTGAAAAGGATGCCTGAGGTAGCTCTGCTCTAACCCTGTGGACTATTGAGCCCCTCTGGCATCTGTGGAAGTGGGCTATTGCTGCTGGAGGTGAAGCACTCCCAGCCCCACTGCCCAAGGAAGCCACTACAAGAGGCTGAACCCAGATGATTACAAGTGCAGAGCAGAACACAGCCATTGGAAGATCTCTGGGACTGGCAGTCTTACTGGATTAAAAGATGCTGATACTGGAGGTGCTGCATTTGGATCAGGGCCAGCTCTTGCTGTCGAGTCAGCCGCTCTTGGTCCAGCTCGCCCTGTGTTTGGGAATAAAACACTATTTTAGTAACACACATAACAACAGTACTAGTGTATTGCAACTACAAGCCATGTAGAAGTTGCATTCTGAACTGAAAAGACAAAGTAAATAGAAAAATACCTAGACAGAGATCAACGTTTACAAACTATGCCTGTGCTACCGTGGCTGTGAAATACTTGTATGTATCACAGGACCCAGCCTTCCAGCCACAGACACGGCAAAACAAACACTTTAATGGAGTGCCTGTTCTCTTCAAAAGATAATTTAACACAGGGTTCAACTTTGGTGCTTGGAACACCTGCGATTCCAAGACAGAGCAGCCGACATGCAAACAACTCCATTTCCATCCATTACAGGACAATTTGAACGCTGTAATCATCACAATTACCAGATGTGGAAGCGGTGCTGGACCTGAAGTGAAGGGAACCCGGCCCCACATCTTCATGATGTCTCCCAGAGGCTGGAAAGTCTCATCACAGGCTCTCTTCACCAACAGCGACATAGTGAAGTACCCAGCCTGGAACCACTCTGCCATCTCCTGATTGCTGAAAGGACCTGAAATAACACCAACCAAAACACGGGGGAAGGGGAAGTGAGGCCAAGTTGAGCGCACTGGAAATGAAGAGCACGGTTCTTGTTAAGTAACGCAGCACATCAGGCGCTCCTGTCCTCATCCACTTGTCTGGACAGACAGGACATTCGAGGCTGAAGTGCCAACGCACAGATCTAAAACCCCACAGTGCCTACAGCATCCTCCCGGAGAGTCTTCACTGGGAAGTGCACGACTGCTTTTACCACGCGTTGGAGGGGGACGAGTTGGCTCCGACATGAAAGCCAGGCAGCCCCGGTGCTGCGGAGCTCGGGTCCAGCTAACACACCTCCTGCCTGCCAGCATCGCCCGCTGCTCCAGGCCCAGCAGCAGCCTGGCACCAGCTGCAGCTTCCAGCGTGGACCTCGGCAGGATGCGCAGGCTGACAGCGCTGAACGCACGAGTGCTGCTTTCCCCACATGCACCGCTCAGATAATTTAAACACTGGCCTATTTCAACTCCTGTCTTTATAGACTTTTTGCTTCTGGAACTTAGCAGATGAGCAGATCCACCTCTGAGTGCAAGATTACATTTTGTCAGTTAATGAGGAAACTGGCTCCTTTCTTCCTGGCTCAAGATTTCCCTCACCTCCTTCAAAGGAGAACTCCTTTACTAATTCTATAGATCCAGATCGACACAAAGTCAGGATAAAAGAAAAAATATGTTCTTTAACAAAGTAAGAATCGTGTAAATACAATTTTTGCTAAAATATCTTCTGAAAAGCAAGAATGTTCAGTAATTCTCGCCTTCTCTGTAGAAGCATCTTTAGAAGGTAATTCCTCCCAGAGAATACGAAACCGCAAGAGGGATCCCAAGGAAGAAATCACGTGGGAGTGTTTCCTTCTGGAGGTGACATTCGAGGAAGTGCTTACTCCAATGAAAAAACACTGAGGAGTAAACACCCAGCAGCGACTAACAGAGTTTGATGCACACTGAGCTAATAAAAACGCTTTATGGTTAGCATCCTTTCAGGAAGAAAACCCAGAAGACGTGTAACACCCTCAGACAAGAGACTGGCACAGATCCCATAGATAACACCCCCACAAAGTCTATCTGGCACTCACAGCTGAGGAAGGAAGTCATTCGCACCAGCAGCACCAGCAACTACTACTTAGTGAAGTACAGCAAGGAAGGAACTCGCTGCTTAACTGCATTTGGGGCTGCTGAAACAGAGCCCCAAAGGAAAAGTACCTTCTGCAAGCAAAGACGCAAGTTTCGGTACAAAAGGTCTGTGCCTACTCATGGCAAAAAAATTCATAAGATTTCTTAAGCGAAAACCACAAGCTTGAAACAGTTGGTTTTATGTGAACTAATAATGCACTGGCTGCAAGTACAACTTAAATTGAGATTACGCATGAGCACTGGCTCGTGAAAACTTGTCTTCTCCTTGCTCTGAATACTCCATGTCTTCAGGATGAGACTAGAAAACTGATTTCAACCTTTCTCATGGATTCTTCACCAAGCTATCAAATGGTCCCATTCCCAGTTTGTCTCCACTGCTGTCTGGACATCTGAGTAACTATTCACTTAAAAACCAGGTGTCAGGCTAACCTAGATTTACAGAAACATGAAGCAATAGCAAACCTTAGCCACAATAAAGTATCGCTCTGGACATCAGGCATGCTGAGCTGATGGAGGCAGTGAAGTGCAGAAGGATCCATTTCCCAAATCTATTTCTAGTGTGGTACATTCCCTGTGCTGCTTTGGTACAAACAAGCATCAGTATCTGTCGGCAGTAACTTTGTGATGAACTCTAACAGTTCTTGAAACAAAAGAGGAAGTGTAAAGGGCACAGACCTACCCTGAATTTCTCCTTGTGGATCTTTGTAATACCACTTCTGCATGGCTTCATGGAACAGCGGCATTGAGGACCCCTTTGCCCTGTGCTCTTGAATTTTTGCTGCCAGTCTTTCATCGTCGAGGGCACTGTCCTGCAGGTACGCCACCATCTTCTCTGCTTGCTGCAGGAGACATCGAAACCAGCAAGGATTACAGGTCAGATGTGTGCTTACAGACTTGAAAATGAGCGTGCCAACCAGAACAACCCTGTACTGCTCAGTGCTCAAGGACGTACCAGGAATCACCCAAGAACTGGTGTAACTGCACCACAACCCCTGAGCCCAGTCTGCCAACTGGTCACAATCCTGACTCAGCATGGTTAACCTTTGAAACAACTTGCCAAGAAGGCCCCACACATTATCATGGCAAAAAATAACACAGCTACAGGAGCACTAGCATGAAAAGTGCTCTACATCCCAGCAGTCAATGAACTTCCATGAACAGAGGCTGTGCTTCATTTATAGCATGGGTTTGGTTTGGTTTGGGGTGGTATTTTTAAAACGTTTTGGGCATACTGTTATGGTTTCGCAAGGCAAACGGTAAGGCTACTTGGCAGTAATCATAAACACTAGGCTCTCTAGCACTGTAACACTAGGACCAGTATCCTTATTCAGAAAAACACTAGCTAGGCTTGACTTATTCTCCAAAATAAATAATAGAGGGAAAAAAAAGTAGTTTTTGGTGTAAAGTTTCGGCTGCATTTCTGTTTTTATGGGCTCCAAGTCTTTTTTGCATTCCACATTCCTCCAGTCTCACGATTGTCAGCCACAAAGGAATCTGAGCAATGCTACCTGCTCTAGGTGCTTGAGGCCCTCCTCATCATCTGGGTCGGTGGGAATGCTGCCCATGCCCGGAGCAGCTGTGACAGGCGGCTGAACCGGCCGCAGAGCAGGGTTTGAATTGGAAACAGGAGGAGAAAGATGAGCAGGAGAAGCGGTGTCTGCAGAAATCTGCGGTAAAGGTTGAGCAACAGAAGCCAAATCTAAAGAAAAATGTTAAAGTTAGTTCATTATCTTTAGCATCAATGAAAATTACTTTTAAGAACTTACTGTAGAAAACATTCAACAGCTCAAAATCAGCACCCAGGTATTTTCAGATCCTCCTGTACGTACGACTGCACACTGGGACTGTCTACAGCACAGGCACCCAACCTAACCCCATGGAACAAGCAGTTTGGTTCCAACAGTGCAGAACCCCACACATTTCAGCATATTCCCTTATCTGGCCACGTACATTGGTCCAGACCGACGTGCTCCACCGCAGTAAGGCACATAACAAGTAGCTCACGTTTCTCTAGACTGCGCTGCAATGCAAAGTACGAGTGCACTGCAGACATCTGAGATGGCACAGCCAACACACCCTGTATTTATAGACCACTTGGTGAATTCTGGCTCTTCAACACTACAGTCCAGCCCTTGCCTCTTAAAAGAGGCCAAGACTCATCACAACAAGCAATGGACACACACTAATCTATCGTGTTTAATACCTTCCCCTCTGCTGGACATCTTAGCTGGCGGTGTATTCTCCGTTCTGCTCTCTTTATCCTCTGTTTTCTCTGTTCTTTCTGGCACGGACTCTTCCTTCCTTTCAAAAAGGCTTGTCTGCAGCGGGTCTGGAGGCTGGGATTTCGGTGGGGTATCTGACCTGGCAGCTGGTGAAGACGTTTGGGCCGCTTCTTCCACTGCTTCTGCAACATTGCACGGTCCTACATAACTGAATTAACAGAAACTGTGCACCACAGCACAGAGCAGAAGCATGAGACGCCCCCCTTACCTGCCACCGCTCTCTCTGTTTTCTCCCCCTCTTTCTTGGCGGCCTTTTCATGATCTTTGGCTTCATCGTTGTGGCTCCCTTCAGAGTCGGATCTCTCTTCCCCTTCCTCCACAGGTCGGAAGTCCATCTCCTGTTCCTCAGGGATCGCCTCCTTCTGCACCTTCTGCAAAGGTAACACAATCATCCACAACCCATCCCACACCACAGGGCGTTTGCTCACAGAGAACAAAGGGCCCAAGGCAGCTTCTCACCTTTAAAGAGAGAAACGCTCCAGAGGAGTCAAACGTGCCCATTTCTTCTTCCGCATCCTCCAAGCACCACTCGGGGAGGCTGTCCCTGTCGTCGTCCATGCTGCCGCTCCCACACCGCACTCGTCGATAGCCGCGTTCGTCGTCTCGTTCCCGGAAATCAAACTCGAACCTGCGCCGCCGCTCCATGTGCTCTCGCCAGCCTGCGGGACCAGGGCTGCGTAAGGTGGGGGGAAAGCAACTTCCCAGGACAGACCTGGGGGCAGCAGCTTACCTGGGAGGTGAAGGGGTGTGTGAAGAGGTGACAAACACGGACAGAAATTCAGAGAGCCCCTACAGGGCACAACCCACCTATCAACAGGGCTCTTCAAGGAAAAGGGTAAGGAAAGGAGTTATCTCACCACTGAGCAGGAGACTTTCAAGTATTGTCCACTGGACATCCCCACACCACAAACTGTACCATCAGCATTAAGAACAACACACACATACGGCTAAGAAAGCTGGGCTACGTAACCTAAACCACGCTGGAGCTCCAAAATAGGCCAGGCGACACTAGAGCTGATGGAATTCACCAGCCGTCGTTGACCTCAATATTCTGTTTGCATCTCTACACGTGTAAGATGTTGTATTTTCTTCCAGGCAATGTGCAAAAGCCACATGCCGAACAAATGACCCAGGCTTTTTTCCTCTTGCCCTCAGACACACCTCTATGCATAGACATGAAAAATGGACTGACGGCTGGGCAAACACCCTCGAAAGGATTTGAGACTGCTAAGTCTCAAATGGTAATTCTTTAGCCACGGAACACAAAAACTTTGAATGATAATGAAAAGAGAGGGAAGACTTTCCAAATTCGACTATGAGTTTTATTTCACTTTTCTTTCTCATCTATCCAGAAGACATCTTCAGTCAGCCACGCTTAAAATTCCCTGACTGCAAGCATGCTATTAAAACTATAAGGAACTTGTTGCTAAGGAAAACAAATGGGGGTGAAAGGACCGCACACAGCTTTCCATCCAACACAGACACCTTTACTAGAAAGGTGCAAAGCTAAAACGAAAGCTCTTTAGTGCTTTTAGTGGTGGCTGTGTTCCTCTCCAGCGGAAAAATGATGTCTTTTTTTGGCTCCAATTTTGCGCAGTCAGTGCAGTCTCATTACAGAAGTTAAACAACTTCTCCACTGGACAAGGAAAGAGGTCTCTCCTCAGACCTCTGGTGCTCAGGCAGCAGCAGAAAAAGGAGAGAAGCCCATTGACTCGACTGGAAACGCCTGGTGGTGCAATCCAGTTTCCATGCTGCAAAACCAGACGAGTTCACATCCTCCTGAATTCAGCAGTAGAAGGAAAAAGCATCAGGGTTGGTCTGTTTTCAGAAGCCTGAGCGATTTTCTTCTTCTCTTTACTACCAGTACTCTGAAGACCCCTCGCTTCCTATGAGGCACAGCTACGGCATAGAGGAGTTTAAACTGTGCATGTACACACGATGGACCCCTTCAGCTACATCAGGGGAGTCAACTTCATCTACAAGAAATCAGACTACGGAAGCTGGGAAACTCTACTTGGGGGCCATCCTCTTGATCTTTTGTGCCTATTAAAAAAGGCACAAAAAGAGCAGATTTAGGTCAGCCATCCTGCAGTAAACACAGCTGAAGGAGCAGGAGGAATTCACAGGCTGGAAAAACAACGGTCTGTGGGAATCCAGGTGCTCTTTGCCGAGCCACAGAGGATGTTAAACTGCAGCCTGACAACTGCTGCGCTCCTCTACACCGCTCTCGCCCAAAAGAAAAACCAAAGCCAAGCCACATCCAACCTAGTGGGGAGTTTGCAGAGTCAAGCCATGGGGAGGTCCAGCTCAACAAGTGACAACAGTGCTCTGAAGACAGCTCTCTATTTTCAGTGGGACACAGTAGTACTATTATCTAACAGAAGTCACATAAAGAAGCTGTTTGAGCCATACCAATTTGAGTATGTGTAAAACAAGAATATCATTACAACCTTTTTGATGGTCCTGTGGCTACTAACGGCACAATTCCAACCCAGCTCAGACCAAAGGAGACCAGTACAACACAGCTGTCAACTGAGCCTACCTCAAAATTAGCATCTTCTCTGTAAATCCACAGAATTCTTAGAATAGGCTCTTCATTCTACCTGCTAAACCTAACTTGTAACGTGAAGTGAAGTTAGCTGCCTACTACAGCGGCAATTCCAATGAGCACTACTATTTCCCATGCTGGAAGTAAGAGGAATTTTCAAAACCTTCCTCAGAACATCTTCCAAAAAAGTTTAAGACATGACTGAACTTCCAAACTTTAAGGTCTGTGCTTCCTTTCAAGCTGAAGCCTGCAGGCTCGCACTTGCCCGACACTGCAGCCCCCAGCATCGCGCTGCATCTGACGATCATGAGCTGCAACCTGAGTCAGCGCGACGTCATCTGAACAACAGCACAAAGCAGCAGTGTCCGACGCACAATCATCACCAAACATCGTGGAAAAGAAAATGACATTCTTCACAACGTGCCCCTTAGCCCTGCTCTAAATAGAAAACAGCCGAGAATAAACCCAGCCTGGGGCTGTCTGCTAAGTTTTGGAACAAGCCAACAGTTGTCTGAGGGCAGAGTAATACATGGCCGTGGTTAGGGACAGAGATAACGGTTGCTGACAACCACTATAGTACTGAAAGTCCTTTAGGATGCTGAACGGGGTGACAGAGCCATCATAAGAGCAAACGTGACTTTCTGTAATTGAAGAAAAGGCGTTGTCCACATCAGCACCAAAACCACCCCATGCTCCCTTTGCTTCCCCATGAAGATGTAACCATGCAAGAGCCATAATCTTCCCTCGGTACCCCAGAAGCCTTCTGCAGTCCAAAGGTACCCAAACCCAAGATCCCACAACAGGTATGACTGGCTAGCAGGATCTTTGCATAGTAGAAGAAGTCTATATCAATATATGTATATAGATAGATACATCAGTATGTGTATGTACACACACGTTTCAGCCCTACTGCTCAAACACCAAGCTCCACTTTGTATTTCTCCTGCCACTCCAGCAATTCAATGCTGGAAAACAAATGAACCAGAATGTCCTTGAAATTTAGCAAGGCCACCCTATAACTGACTACCAAGAGTCAGCATCACTCTGCAGCCTTCGATACGGTACCTAACGTGGGGAACTCCTCTCCCTCGGCACCAGAGCCCCAGAGGAACAGCACTGTTTAAAACGCCCGGTTTTACCTGGCACACACACACCTGGAGCACAACACAGACAAAATTCGGTTCCCTTAAACACATTAGGGTACTGAAGACCTTAAAAAGAAAACAGAAGGCACAACATTTTGTGCTAATCACTTTGTGACCAAGAGCCAGCCTCACGTAACCAGAAGAGTATTTATAACCAAAACCGCATGAATCTTACCTACTGTTGTCCCAGACTTCATGCTACCTCCCTTTCCGCTGCTCTCTCCCTGCCCTTTCCCTGCAAACACAGCTGTGTGCTTCCCCAGGTCCCCTCTCACCTGGGCTGTGAGGACGCCACCTCTCACCGTCCCTGCGTGACCCAGCCAACCGCCAACCTCCATCTTCGTCCTCCCCGTTCTGCTCCTCCCTGAAGATGCGCCAGTTCTCACTTTCGGAGCGTATGAACTCGTGCTTCCTCCCCGTCGTTGCTGTCCCACCTTCCTCAAAGTTCGGTCTCACTGCAAAGAAAACACACGCCGGTGAACGTGCGTCCCATCGTCAGGAACCTGCAAACACAAGGGTTGAAATCTTGACCCACTAGAGGCAAGAATGCATCGAGTGGTGACAGGAACCTAGGGGAGAAACGGAAGTTCACAGAAGGAAACACACGACAGAGATACCTAGAAAACCTCTCCACGTCCCTATGACCTTAGGGTGGAAAGAACGAGGAAAAAGAGAAGAGAAGAAAGCAAAGCACAGAAGAAATTCCAAGACAGACAGAGCAGGAGAAGATGACAGTTTGAGAGATAGAACAGAGCAAAAGGAAAGATGCCAAAGTGTGCAGAGAGGAAGAATAAACTGCTGTATCATGAGGGCTTATGCTGAAGGAAAACAGGAACACAGTAAACTGCAAGCAGTACACACACGGTATATAAACCAAACACGCTTGCTACTTCTGTAATAAAAAGAATGAGATCTGTGTATTTAATCCAACACAATGTACAGCATCCTTGCAACGTTTTAGGAAGGACTGAAAACTTAAAGTAGGATTAAATGAGAAGAACATAGTAGTGTTAACATTATCGTGTGAAGCCATCGCCTGGATAGCGAAGGTCAGCATACAAAGAGTCAGAAGCGACCGTGCTTGAGCGCAAGGACAAGTCTACCAGAAGGTCCAGCAGACAGGACAGCCTTTTAGCTCCTAGCTTACGTTGTTACATTTACAATAAACATTTAAAATCAAACACTTAATGAACAGCAACACTGTCCCAAAAGGAGGATGTCAACATGTTTATTATGAGGACCCCCATTATGCACCAGTAGCTCAGGTCAGACACGCTCTGCCCTCACTGGTGACTCATCCTGGTGAGGACACGCCACCACTGAAACGCATGGCAGTGCTGGCTCCAGGACTGCTGCACTCGTACTGGGCAAAGGCATTTCATTTTACTTCTTAGGTTCTCAAAACCCAAGAATATAAGGTACTTGGTGAACACCGTAAAGCCAGCCTGCTTGCTCAGACAGGAAAAACAAGCAGCATGACTATGCACTAAGGTTCCCGGGGCAGAAAGGGACATTTTTAAGTTTCCTTGAGGAAGGACAGGAGATTCCGTTCACCTTTCTTCACTTCACACAGCTTTTCCAGCCAATGACAACAATGACGAAACAGAGTACCCGAAATTCTAAGGCACATCAAACCTCCATTAGAGCTATGAAATTCCTATCTATAAAGACAGAGCACTCTGGAGACAGGAAACATGCACTTGTCTTTGGACTTTGCAGAGATCTTGGAGAAAACCCACACCCCTTCTCCACCACTTCCAAACACCAGAGGAAAACGCCAAAACTTGTCCTGTCTCCAGCTCGGACTTTCCCACAGCGTATTGCTCTAGGGAGGGACTCCGGTGAGAGAACACAGAATACAGGTGGAAATGAATCCAGAGTACCAAACCCAAGCTGTTTCCAGTTTCCCGTGAAATGCTGTCACTGCTGTCCCAAGAACAAGTATCCACAGGAACTTCCAAGGCTGCAGGGCCCTGAGCCCATCGAGTCGACAGGAGAGGCAGGAAACACCTCAGTGCTTCAGACGCAGAAGTTCTTCCACCCTGATGAGCACTGGAGTAACCACAGGTGACAACCTGAGGACCTCAGCAAGGCGACTGGAACACCTTCCTTTAGGTTGTTTCTACATCAAGAAGGAGCTAAAGCACACTGGCCAATTTAAAGTGCATCACCAGGCAGTCACACATTGGCTTCACTGAAGAGGACACCAGGCTAGAAACCACTTCTGTACCTGCCAGGCTTTGAGAACACACACTTCAAACCAGCGGATTTCAGGCAGCCTCTGGTGAGACTGGGTCCAAATAAAACAACTGATGGAGGCACTCAACTCCCTGCAATGCTGGCAAACGTATGGATCTGGAATGGAGAAATCGTTGCAGATGAAGGTCAACACTCTTTTCCCATGCTTCATAGAAAATGAAGGAAGACAACAAGGTAGACAGAAAATCTAAGCTGGGGAAATACAGGGGTTGTTTTCATTTTATAGCTCTGACACATGTCACATAGACTGTAAGGGAAGTACAGCAAAGCCTCTCAGCGTTGCTCCTTGGATGGGCTTTGCACAGTAGAAAGCCAGGAGACAGAGCTGCAGAGCTGAGTCGCACACAGACCTCACCAGGAGAGAGGTGCACTCCAACAGAGCAGAGGAGCCCAAGACACAAGAACGTAGCCCATTCTTTCTGAACTTACTTTTAAAATGCTACAAGAAAGAAGGAAAACTTATTTTTTTTCTATTCTACAGGCAAGACACTTGCTTCTCCTCACTAAAATAGTCACCGACAGAAGAGTTACTCAGTTTGCTATTTTGAGACTAGAAAAGTGTTATTTTTAGAAGTGTACCTACTCTTTTCATCAAAATTCACAGCTATTACCTGACACGCACTCAGTAACATCCATTCAAGAGATTTCAGGCTCTCCCAATTAAGACACAAAGATGTTATTTCTTTCCCCTGTTACGGAGCTCAGTGCAGATTCTGAAGACTCCGGTGTCACATCAAGGGACTGCTCTGATGCTACACTTCAGCGCAGCTAAGAGTGAAAATGCAGCGTACCACAACGCACTGAAGGCTGCTGGCACCAGGGCACCGCAGCAAGCAGTACTCAAGGGCAGTAAGGTACGTGTCATTTTGTGCTCCTGACCATTAGACAGTCCAGCCAGAAATGAGCTGTTTACAAACAGGAAACAGGCACAGGTTAAGGGTCAGAAAAGTGAAGCTATCCCAGGGACAGAAAGCCTATGACAAAGCCACATACAGGAATGCTCCCACAGCTTACAAGCTTCCAAAGTCCCAGCATTTCATCTCTGCAAACTGCTTCTAGATTTGAGAACACCCATTTGAGCTGAAATGACTTAGGTCAGAGAGTCAGGACTGGGTAATGAAGGATAAAAACACTGAACTGCAATCTATGGCTTTTGCCTTGGACTAATTGCCTGGACTTCCTGAAGAGAAGGAGCAGGAAAAGGGCACCTCCGTTCGAGTCTGTCCCTGAGCCAGCAAAGGTGTTTACAGAAAACTTCAGACAGAGCCTGGCGGTCCCCGGCCAAAAAACCCTACAGCTGTGCAGAGTTGGAAGGAGTAACTGGGACGAACAAGAGTGGGGTTCGGGGGCGCAGCACCATGGCAACACTTTTAGGAACAGCACTTACTGACGGGATGGCAGATAACCTCTATCTCCACGCTGTCAGCCCACCTTTGCTGTGACACACTCGCTGCTCGCAGAGAATCCACAGGAGAGCAGTGACCAACAGAAGTGCTGGTTCCTCCAAAGGCAGGAGCAACCACCAGGCTACTCAGTGGTCCGACCTGCTCTTTTTTCTGCTGCACACTACACCCTTCAAGACGACAAAAAGCCCCTTTGCAGCCTGTGTTTTTAAAGGAATTCAAGTAAGGAGATGTCTCACTTTGTAACTCCTCTGACAGAAGAGCAAAACAAATGGCCTTAAGATGACACTTCTAAAGGAGCACCTTCTCCTTAGGACAGTGTCTGATCTTCCAGGGACACTACAGAATACACACACAGTGAAGTGACTCACCTGGAACCAGGGGCAGTGACAGATCACAAATTCTGATGCCCGTTCCTAGCTTTACATTTTGTCTCTACCCAAACCCTCAATCTCAACAGTAGGTCTCAAGGACATACTAAAACAATACTACTCAAATATCACTCCATATTTTTCACTCAATTGACCATTATCCACGGTTTTGAGTACAGGTGAACCATTAAATCAAAAGGAATTAACCAGGGGTGTTTAATTCTGTAACACACACCTGGAAATCACATCCTGAGGCTATTTCATCTGCCGTATGATCATTTTCAATCCGTTCTGTTGAATCAGGTTAGCAAACCTGTGAACAGACACCGTATGCTTTCTGCAGTACAAAATATGGTTTATAAGACCATCCTTCTTGTAAGAAAACACCCTACTTCTGCACAAAGGAGGCTGTCTGTGGTGGAGGCTGGACTTTGCTGCAGCAGAGGGAAGGGTCAAGGGCACACGTCACGTCGTCCTCCAGGCTCGCCACGGTGCTGGGAGTCCCTCTGCACCACATTACTGCCCTGCTTCTGAAGGTCACACTATGCCTACCACCATTTTTGATGCCATGCCTGAACAGGTATTAAAATGCTCCATGCTAATGAAGCAAAGAATTAACATTTTGCAGTTTTAGGGTTGGGGGGAAGGTTAAAGAGGAAAAAAAAAGCGAGGGAGGATTTTGTTTCCTAAGCAGGAAAGTCTACATTAATAATTTTCCCAGCAGGCCTTCAGCAGTTTTACTGCAAACAAGCACAGCCTTTGTTTCCCAGATCCTCTTACATCTGACACTCGATCAAAGCCCTCACATCAGCAGCTCACCAAGGAAAAACGGTGAAATACAACTGCATCACCAAGCTGTCCTCAGAGTCTGTAGCATGCTGCTACTCTGCGCAGTCATTCAGCTACAGCATCTTCCTTAAATAACTCATCTGACAAGTGAGAGAGAACCTCGTAGGCTAAAATGAACGGTATCCTTCACCGCATGGCATCGGCAGCCCATCTAATCTGCACTGGTTCATTCCCAGGCTTTAGCACAACCCTGTGATTAATCCCATGTTTTCACAAAGGAAAGGAAGTGGCCAGATCTGCATCTTCTGAGCAGCACTCAGCCGCAGTTCAGCACAGCCTCCAGAGCCCACGGGCTGCACGTCAGCTGCAGCCCACCTCTGTTCACACCAACACGCAGGACCCGATGAGAGGAGGAAGAGCTGGCGCCAGAGAAGCAGGAGTGAGACGCACGAGGTTCCCTTTCCCCTAAACACCCAGGAGCTGACACCAGCCACGAAGCAAGCACCGGAGAACAGGATGTCTTGTTCAGCACTAACACGGGACCTTTCGCCATGCAGCTTCTCCAGGGGAATTTTGGCCTTTCCAGCTTTCACAGAAAGCTTTAAGACCACACAAACCTATGAATTCTCTTGATGAAGGAGGTGAGGGGAAGGCAGCCCTTCTCCAAGTAAGTGCTTGAGGATTTCTCCCTGGCTGAGGGTTTGTGTTGGGTAAAGCACTGCTCCTAACAAACCAGCATTCTTTTCCACATGATCAGAGCTAACCAGCCCCCCTGCAGGCAAAATGACCAATCACATCAGCTTCAGACAGAACCAACCCCCCAGCGCTATAAACACAGCAACCAGGCACACAAACCCATTTCTTCCTTTTTTTAAAAGACCTCTACCTACAACTTGTGGGGAGTTTCTTGCCAGTGCTGAGACCAACACACAAGAGCAGCCCCGTCCCTCTCCTGTAGCCCAGGTATTCCCAAAGCCTCCCAAGCCCGGTAAGTACACAGAACAACCTGCATTTTCCTTACGGTATGATTAGAAATTGCATTGCTATTCTGTAATCAAAGAAAGTTTGGGGTTTTTTTAATCAAAGAAAAGTAGTTTTCAGGGCACGGAGGTTTATTTCCTAAGCTTGCTAAATTAAGAATTAGCTTTAACAAAAACACAGTGGTTCCTGATTATCCCCTCCTTCAAAATGAAAATGCTCTCTAGGATGCCCATGGTCCTAACAACAAACAAAGCAAAACCAAAGTCATCATGCGACTTCTCTGGGGAAAGCTTTCCAGATGACAGTGCTGGAAAGCCTGGGATGCTCTGCAAACCGGGAGCACTCACAAGCCCCCAGCTAAGGCAGCCGGGTGGTACCCAGCCAAGCGTTATGGAAAAGTCATCCTCACCTTCTTGTTGAGTTCGTTTTAACTCAGCACTGAACTGCAGCTTCATCACAAACCAAAGAAATGAGCTTCACCTCTTCAAGCCCGCATTCACCGTTTCCAACTATATCTCAACCAATGCATTCTGACTGCGCTGATGGGTGCGCTGCGAGCTGGCATCGCTGCTTAGGAAACCATGTGTAGGCACCAAGCACCAGCTGTGACATGCCAGAAAACTCAGCCACTCCAGACAAACCATCGGGAAGTTTGGATCACACAGGACAGGACTGCTCTTCAAAATCCAGAGAGTCCCACAGAAAAGGATGGCAACTCACGTTATTACAACAGCCTTGCATCAAATATCCTCCTCAACTCTCAGTTTACTCCTCTGGTAACAATACTTCATTTTGCATTTAAGTTTCTCTGTAAGGATTTAATGTATACTAGAATGTTTTAAAGCTTTCAACAATTTAAGATGTCTCGGTAAAATGTTTCTGCTTGTGTAAAAGGGGCCAGAATGACTGGTTCACTCAAGACGCTAATTCATAACCGACAATTAGGGCTCATAGGGATCCTAACAGCATTTTAAGCATGCTGTGCTATGTGCTTACGTTATACACAAAACAGCATCACAGATGCACCCAAAAATCAGGTACGTAAGCAGCCTTGCCTTCTGCACGATAAAAAAGATGTTCTCTCATTTGACCAATCCTCATGCTTTGTGCGGGTCTTGTTTACAAGTGCATTCTGTAGTAACCTGCCACAGATGAGCTCTGACATCCTGCACTTTGTGGCACTTGCTTTGAGAAACGAGGACTTGGGCTCAACAAAGTCCAGCTCCCGTTTCCACCACACTTATTTCTATATGTAACAAGCCCTGAAGAGCCTTATCCTCATTCTGCAGGCTGCTCAGTAACAACAGTTTTGTCACAAACTGCTCCCATTCACCTCAACGGGGCATGAGCTACACCTAAAGGACAAACATCTCTGAAATGTTAGGTATCTTACTTAAGCTTTCAGCCAAAGCAGTTATTCTAACTGAACTATTCCCTACATTTTGAAGACTGTTGCCCTGTAAGTTATAGGATCCAGTCAAGCCATCAATACTGAAAAAATCCTTCCTTTCCTAATGGTAATGTCAGAGCAAGGACTGCCATTCAATCAAAAAATGACAATACCAAGATTTTAATAGCACGAAAGTGCCTTTAAAAATAAGAGTTAGGCAGCAACACATCTGAATGATCCCAGCTCACGAGTACAGCGGGGATGTTTCAATCTGAAACCAGCACAGGATGATGTGGACACAGGTCTAATGAAGAGCGAACGTCCACGTGCCCAGAGGGGCACGCCAGCACCCACAACACTGGTCTGTCTGCAAATCCTGATACAGCTGTACGCAGCTTTTGCAGGATCTCCCAGCAAACAGGAGGTCCTCTTGACTTCCTTGGTGCCACAATGAAGCAGTGCACTATCAATTGCCCCAAATCCCTTACAGGGTCAATTAGAACCGATTTTGTAGGGCAGATCTGCAGCAGTGATCCCCGAACACAGCTCCATGTGAAGGCATTCAGGCTCACAGCAAGGTTGCAGGTGCATTCGTGTACCGAGCTGCAAACAGGCTGGAAGCGGCACTTCAAACACCTTCACCCGAGAAGGCAAACACCAAGAAAATGAGGACACTGCTGCAAATTGGTTCCCCTGCAATCCTAGCAGAGTCCTAACTGCTGAGCTGCTGCTGGCAAGAGAAAGGGTGAGCGAGAGGAAAGCACCGTGGTGGCCCAAAGCAGCAATGTAACAAAGAACTGCTGCAGCACAAGGAAAAAGATCTCCATCACAAAGGCAAAGCGTGGGAGATCAGTGTGCTCCGTCACGTATTTGAGAAACACAAGCAATATCCTGGAGCTGCAAGGCAAGGTCTTCCTGCACACAAACCACCAGCAAACCAGGGCAGCTGAGAATCTGTGCAGCTCCTCAGAAAAGGGGAACTGGGACTCTGATTTCTGAAGGTGGCACTCGCCCTGCCTTGACTTGTCTTGGAAGAGAGAAGCCAGAATGAGGGACAGTGATGGCAAAGAGAATTCTGAAAAGCTAAGAGCTGACACACACACTGGAGTTTGTGATAACCACTTCATTTTCAATAGACTGGAAACAGGAAGGATTAGACACACTGAATGCATGACAAAGGACTGGTCAACGTGCCAAATCAGGTTTAGAGAAGTAACTTCTGACAGTTCTCGTCTTTCCAGTCAAGGGCTATCAGCTGGGAGATGAAAGGGAAAGAACACCCTAAAGCCACAACAGTTTCACAAGTCAGGAACTAGGAAAAGAAAAACCAGGCAAACAGCATAACAGAAAGGTTAAAAAACTACACGAGACAAGTCAAGATTAGAAACAAAGTACGTACTGAGCAGTGCAGATGAGTATTCTTCTGCAAACCATGAAGAATTTGTTTTCAACTCAAAGTTTAATGTCTTTTCTAAAGCATACACTGTTTGAAACTGGGATTAGTGTGGGGACATCAAGGACCATGGTGGACAGGGATCGGCTCAGGTGGTCCAAGTTGTACTCTACACCTTCATCAATTTATCACTAACAAGGAAAGGAGGCATTAGTATTTTTTACTACAGTGAGCAAGGAAAGAAGACAATTCTTTTTCAATTCAAAGTCACATCTACTTTCGAGAATACAGAGCACTGAGTCAACTATTTCACAGGGCAGCTCTTCTTCCACCTTTTATTCTAAACTGACTGCACTGCTCTCAGAGCCTGTTTGCAGTTTCTTACCCATTTCCCTACCCCAAGAAATTAAGACTTGTGGCCTTTAAAGTCATCGACAGCTTTTGCAGGAAAAGTTTTGGCACTCAAGACACTTCCAATGCTCTCACAGCACTGCCATCGAATGACAGATCCGAGATGTTAAACAATCCCAGACAAGGCCAATCAGAGGCCTGGACCAGCCGAGACCAGAGCAGTGACCTGTGAACCTCAGCAGGTGAATTCCCTGCGGGGAGGCTCGAGGGGCAGACACAGGGCTGCTGTGAAAGGTGCTGCTGGGGGCTAAGGGAAGTTGTCCTTCTCACGCACCTTCCAAATCTGCCAGTGACGGATCCTACCCAACAGAAAAACCCTGAACAACCCAACAGTGAACACTGACTCCATTTTTCAGAGCTTTAAGTCAACACTGTGATTAACCACCACCCTAGAAAGCTCCTTAATCAACAACACTGAGACCATGCACTGTGATGGCATCTTGCTCTGGGTAAAGTCTGCGGTGCTCAAGCACGCTGCCCTAGCATCGATGTGTGGAAGATGTGAAGCGTAGCCAAGACAAATGGACCACATTAAGTACTTCTTCCTTTTCCTCTTAACGTACGTCACGCTGCAGAAAAGGCTCCTCTCACTGGTCAGTATGAAACTCATCCTCACAACACACATTTGCCCTGCAATCCCAAATTACTTGGAGGCTATGAAGGAGATGCTGCCCTCAAAGCGCCATGAGAATTTACACAAACACACTCGTTTTGTTTGCTGGGTTTGTTTTGTTGTGGAGTTTTTGTGTGTTTGTTTCTTTCCAAGAATGCACAAAGTTTACACCCAGAGGCATTTTGTTGTGTGAGTGTTCTCCTCTGCTCAAACAAGGGAGTGCTGCTTGCAAATGCTGCTCATTCCAAGACAGAACTCAGCCATTGACCACAGCTCATTTTAGGCATGGTCTTGCCCATCACCCTTCCCATTCAGAGATGCCCATTTTCCAGCTCCTTGAAGGCATCCAGAAGGGCTCCTCTAAATATCACCACAAGGACTCTGTTCTGTAGACAAGTCACTCATCCCCTGCTTCCTGAGGCATTTACAACTGGATGCAGGCAGCAAGACTGAAAACCAGCACTGATAAAGCTCTGTGGCAGACCAAAAATGAAGCTCAGACGAAGGTTGGGGGTCATGCTGTAAACTGAATGGATGATGAACAGTATCCCCCAAGAGGGGTATCCCAGCAGTACTGAACAGGGAACAGCAGTAAACCCACTGTACTCTTTGGCAAAATGCTCTTTCTAGGAGACAGGAATTGGAAAAGAAAAATGAGGGGAAAGCCACCAAACCCCGCTCAGGCCACCATCTACTCTACCTCCTTCGACTGCAACACGAATAGAAGAAATAGCTGGATGGTTCTGAGAACCTACAGGACAGAAAAATGAAAGTTCAGCTAAATATTAATGGTGATGTCAATTCTTGTACTGCAGTGTGCATGAAGCACAAGTAAAAGCAAAAATGAATGTTCTGCAATTACTAAAATTTGGTGTCGAGATGTAATAAAGTGAAGAAAACTGCTGGTTTGCAGGATTCAAGAAAAGATTTTTACCTTTCATAAATTCAGTCTGAAGTTCAGGATCCTTAGGCAAGATAAAACTAAGAAGGCATTCTTGTGTGGGGAACACCCAATCCTCTGGCCTGTCTGTACCCTCATGTTATACCCTGAACCAGTAATAAACCAGAGAAGGGTCAAAACGGGCAGGAAACCAACAGAGCTGGCTAAATACACCATGGACCATTATGATTCGCTGAATTTACAGGTATTTTTTAAATCCTGTTGGTCCTACAAACAAGCTTCCTCATGACCTTTTTTAAGTATGCTGTACACGTTATGAAGTCCGTTTTACATGAGCACATATTTAATTTTAATCTGTCCCAGGTGAACTTTAAACATTCAGTATCCATAAGTGATGGATCTGAATGGCCAGTGTGTTTTCAAAAGACACGCAGGATCTCTGACAAGTCTGGCAGCTTTTGAGGTTTAAAAGAACCTAACGTGTCAGATACCTACAAGTACCCATTTTGCTTCCCACATTTGCAATTCCACCTTCACCCTCTAATTCCCAAACACTCGCTGTCCTATTTTCTTACCTGGTCACTAATAACAAGCACGCTGCTTAGGCAGACCAGACTTCAAAGGATGTCAGTGTAATTTCAGTACTGGTCTCCTGCCCTCTTTTTACCCAATTCTTACATAAACAGCCTCAGACTGCAGGAGCAGCTCTGCCCTAAATTCTGTAATTCTGCTTAACTGGACACGGTGATTTCAGACAGCAGTCATCTCCTGAGCGAGGAAAGTCTGAAAGGGCTGGCAGGTAAACTACAGCATTCCCCTAAACGGCATAAACATGGTAGAGAAACAATAGAAGAAAACATTATTTCCACAGTAGTATTGTTACTAGAAGGCGTAATATTCTTGGTAAACTTTACATACTGATAAAAACAAGTTACAAAAACTGATGTGATCAGACAAAACACAGTTTCTTTTCAGAAACTGCATGCCTAATCCCATCCCACTCACCCCTAATGAATTAAAGCGTGCAACTCAAAGGCAAACGTAGAGAGGTAAAGTACGAAAGTTATATTTAAACAACTAAGCAGGGAAAACTTGAGAAGCAGTCAGACTTTTAAACTTAATCTTTTCCAGCAAAGTATTACCACAAACAGCGGTAAATTCCTCTCCAGGCTCCTGACTTAATCTTCTCTGGATTGCAATGTATAAGCCCTCCTTTGTTGGCTGCAGCATTTCAACCCCTGCTGATGTGTCAAAAACTGTGACCATTAGGCAGAACACAAGTACGCTGCGTTGAATCCCATTTGTTCCTTTTTCCCTTTTCCAGAAGATGACAACAGATATGATAGAGAGCAACAACACCAAATCCACTGCTCCCCTCCTGCCCCAGAGACACCTGAGGATGGTGACCAAGGACGGACACAGCACGTTCCAGATGGACGGTGCCCAAGGAAAAGGCCTGGCGTACCTCCGAGACGCATGGGGAATACTGATGGACATGCGCTGGAGATGGATGATGCTGGTCTTTTCTGCCTCTTTTGTCATTCACTGGCTAGTCTTTGCAGTGCTCTGGTATCTGCTGGCCGAGATGAACGGGGATCTGGAGCTGGACCACGATGCTCCACCTGAGAACCACACTATATGTGTCAAGTACATCACCAGCTTCACAGCCGCCTTCTCCTTCTCGCTGGAGACGCAACTCACGATCGGTTACGGCACCATGTTCCCAAGCGGGGACTGTCCCAGTGCCATTGCACTGCTTGCAATACAGATGGTCCTGGGGCTCATGCTGGAAGCCTTCATCACAGGTAACCCTTCCTATTTCATCTTTAAACAGAACAGGTGTAACCGTTAGATTGAAGAGGCTGAGCTAGAAATCAGCAGTGCTCATACTGGTGTCTGAAAGAATTCAGTCACCACAAGGACCAGGAGATGTGAGCTATGTGGTTGTAACAAAAGGCATCAATCAGGTGAGACCGAGATCAGACTCAAGAGTACCAACACTCATTAGATACTTGTGGCAGATCCCCACTTACCACTCTCAATCACCCCTCTCTTATAACATTATCTCCAAGTTCTTTTTCCATGGAATTACAATATTTAAAGTCCATTTGATTTTATTTTCATGTTTTTTGTCTAGCTGAAGTACATTCACTGATATTTCACTCAGTGTTTAGGTATTCCTCAGTACACAATATAATAATTTTTACAGTGTGACAGCTATTTCGAGGTATTTCAAGTTATCTAAGATAATTTTCCTGTGTAAAGGAATTAAAAAGACTAAAAATACACAGGTTAGTTCACTGTGTATTAAGAAAGAGCTTCTCCAGTGGTAGCACACCAAGGTCAGGCTCTATCACCAATTACAGTAAATCGAGGCAAGATAATGGCTCTCCTTCCTGCAGCTACACTCTCCAAATATCAGTAAGTGAATAAGGTTTAGAAATAGAAGCATTTTAGGAAAGCTCAATTTTTGAAACAGAAATGGGTCAGTCTAATGCCAGCCCAGCCGTGTTCAACCATGCAGGCTGAGGCTAGAAAGCCCACGTCCACCCAAGCCTGTCTGTTCCTCTGGGCCGTTTCAGAGCTCGGAGGCTGCAGATGACCAAGGTGGGCACGGTGCTCACATCCAGTTTGTTCTTCTCCACGATGCAGGTGCTTTTGTGGCCAAGATAGCCCGACCAAAGAACCGGGCGTTCTCCATCCGCTTCACCCGCTGTGCCGTGGTGACGCACACCGAGGGGAAGCCGTACCTCATGTTCCAGGTGGCCAACACACGCTCCAGCCCCCTGACCAGCGTCCAGATCTCTGCTATACTTTACCAAGAACAAGAGAACGGGCAGCTGCACCAAACCAGCATTGACTTCCACCTGGACAGCATTGCTCTGGACGAGTGTCCTTTCTTTGTGTTCCCGCTGACCTACCACCACTGCATCGCTCCATCCAGCCCGCTGGCTGCTCTGCTGCAGAGGGAAGCTGCTCACCGCTTCGAGCTGGTCGTCTTCCTCTCGGCTGTGCAGGAGGGCACGGGAGAAACCTGTCAGAGGAGAACCTCCTACCTCCCCTCGGAGATCAAGCTGTACCATCGCTTCGCCTCCGTGCTAGCCCGCAACGCCAAGGGGGAGTACCAGATCAAGATGGAGAATTTCGACAAGACGATTCCCGAGCTCCCAGCCGCAGCCGACTCCAAGAGTCCCAGAAGGACTGACAAGGAGATCCGCATCAACGGCCAGCACGCCGACAGCTTCCAGCTCTCCGAGACCGGCCTCACAGAATAGGGAGAACTGACTTCGAACTGTGTGCTTTTTAATTGTTATTATATTAACAGTTCAGGTTCCACGTACGGCCTTCCTTCCTCGCCTGCCCTGCCATCTTCTAGTCATCTCTCTTGTACTCCCATCCTTTTGATTACACTACGACATGCAGAGTAAAGAGAACTGGTGTGCCCATGTAAGCTGAGGAGAGGCTGGGTGAACCACCCTGGACAAAATCAGGTACAGCAATCACAGGACTAATTCTTGGAAATTCAAAGAGCTACCTGCTGAATTCACCAGACCATGATTAAAGCCGTGCTGACCCCGAAAGAAGAGACCTTCCAAACTCCCAAAGCTGCCCCAAACCGTAATTAACCAGCTCGGGACAGCCCAAAAGAAAACTGTCTGTCCAAACCAACGTGGGGTCATTCAGTAAACGTGTTCTGGGATAAGCAACTCTGTTCACCCAAGACCCTGATTTTCTGTTCTCTTCGCTCTCTGGGGATACAGAGTTGGTTCTCAGATGGCTGAATTCACTGTTGGAAAGCACTGCCAATCTCCCATGGCAGTGGAAACCGCTCCCGCTGTGCTTATTAAGCAAAACTGTACATACGAACTGTAGCTCTTCGTTCTGCCAAGTAAGAGAGCATCTCGTTTCAACACCGGTCTGTGAAGACACTATCCAAAAATCCCGATGGATGTGACAAATGCTGCAGTGGAAATTTTTTCATATTTGGAAACGCTGACTAAATTATTTAGCAGTGGAAAACAGACCATTCCAAATGAATTAAGGTACTTGTTTCCCATAAGGACCATACGTTCCACACGTTCTCACCTTTGTGCTGCTCGTCTCAAGTAGATCTGACCCAGAAGGATGCGCTATATACACGAGAAGTAGAACTGCATCCATTTGTATTTTATGCTTTTTAACATCAATATTTGCCTGTACACACAGCACAAGAGTATTTAGACACCTGAATCAATTTTAAAATAAAAAATTAAAACAAACTATACATGAGACTTCTGTATTTAAGTGCCTCGTAAACTCACTGCAATTAAGACACTGTTCTGAAGCTCCTAAATAATTTACCAAGCTAAAGGGTAAGCAGAACGATGGAGAATTATTTCCAAGCTCTCCACAAAAGCAGGGCCTATGACATGTTCAGACTCGAGCAGTCAGCATCAAAACAAAGCCAAAGTTATCTTTGAAAGGTAAAAGACCTTTCCCAGAAGCCAAGATGGCAAATAGCAACTGTAACTGCTAACACCATGACACACTACAGAATAGGCTTCATTTTAGCCTCACTGAAGTGACAGCGGCAGGAAAAGCTGTCTCGAGCTATCTGGTGAGATTCTGTTTAACTGCACCCTCCTCGAGCCCCAGAACTCTGAACTGAGTGTGTTCATACCTGAAAGGGGTCAGGAGAAAGCTCCTTTGGTTTAGGGTTGGGGAAACGGGAAGCAGCCCCATAGCAGCATGTCACAGGGGAAGGGGAATGAGGCAGAAGGCCCAGGTTCTCATTGCAGTTCAGCTCGCATTCCAAAACTGTTCAGATGTTACCTCCTCACATCCCAGGTCTCAGATTTGGTTTGATCAGATACTTTCAAAGTACCTTTTTTTAAAAAAAATAATTTTATTTAAAAGCTTTCATGAATACTGGGAGCTTGGAGAGCAACACTACCAACTTACACTGCCTTTCTCACTGCTTTTCTCAGTCTAAAGATCCCTTTTCCACCTTCATATCGGTACCAGTAATTGTCAAGCATTTCTTGCAAGTGTTATTTCCATGCTCTCTCCCAGTACAAGACACTGAGAAGGGCAGAACAGATTCCTGTGTCAAGCCTGAAATCACCATCTACAAAACCCAGCAGCATTCTGTTGTGCCATAGATCACAGCCCAGCCTCAGACGAACCAGTCATTCTAAAACTCCCAGCAGCATAATCCCAACAGGATGGTACTGCAGTCTCACCTTTTAGAGCCAAAGCTATTAGAAGCTATTTCTAATTTCAATTAATGTCTAATCGTAGCATGAGCTGCTTCCCTTGGTTTCTAAATGACTTGACTTTAAAGATGTCCTGTTTTTCAGACTGTTTTCTGTTTATAGAACTGGTTTAAAAGGGGGTACAACAGCAAGTATAGAGAAAGAATACGTTTAGCATCCACTAAATGTCATCTTTAAACATCACATTTCGGGAGGTAAAGCTGAAGACTACTACAGCAGCACATCACACAGCCACACACAACTGTGTCTGTGCTTCAGAACGGCTGCAGGAGGACACATAAAACACCTCGACTGCTTTGACACCTTCAGAGAACTGGTGAACCATGGATGTCTGAGCAAGTATTGCAAGTGTGCCATGGCCCAAATCAGAATACAAGCCTCGAGAAGGTGCTGATCGGTTCTGGAACAACACAACTGCAGTTTCCACTTGGACTGACGTTGCAGAGCGAGCTGGTGATGATCCTGCTGTGGAAGCACTTCTTGCTAGCGAGGCAGGGACAAAAACCAGCCAGGCAGAGCAAGGAAACGTGCAATTCAAAGAAATGCAACATCCTTTTGATAGTCACCTCAACATCCTTTTGATAGTCAAGTCGTCTTAACCTAACCAAAAATCACACACTAAACAGAACTCGATCAGGTTCCACAACTGACTTCCTAGATGTTTTGCTTAATCTACGTTACAATTATTTACTACCAGTGTGTAATTGCTGGTAACTAATCAAATCTCCTCAGCTACTAAGCTGGTGTTAGTCAAGAGGCTGCACAGAACATTAAGCAGCTTTGGTGCGGTTCTAGAAGACAGCCGTGCTCAACAAAACAACTTGCTCATTTTCCTTGCCAATGGCCTCAGCCTTCCAGAAGTGATTTGGGTCCTCGGGTCTGTCAGAGCCGTGGCAATCTGCAACGTAAACCCGAAAATACGTTGTGCATCTTCAATGTGCAGACTGAAACTAGGAACAGATATTTATGTTGAGAATCAGTCAAACGTGAACTCACAAACGGTTGTGAGCACTGAAAAAGCAGCCATTAATCTTTAAGGATCGTATTTGAGAAGTAATTCCTTGCTGAAAGTCTATTACTTTTTAAACCTCATTATTTTTAATTGAGGGGTTCTTGCACTGCCATCCATTATGAATGCCCAGAAGAGTTTAATATTTGATCTGTTATTAATTCTGTAACGTGATCGCCCAGCACAAAGAACACGACGAAGCTGGCGACTCGGTAAACGACGTCATTTGAGGCCAATCCAAGGCCCTGTGAAAGAGCAATGAAAAACTGAAGCACAGCAAAACCCTAAACTGAGGAGCTGAACCACAGCAACAGACACCAAGCCGTGCATCTAAAGCACGTTCACCTGAATTACAGATCACACGTCGATTCACTCCCTCATCTTTCTGCTTCCAGGCTCTGTGTGGTGCTCAGCATTACCATGGGACGACTTCTGGTACATCTGCATCCCGGTCACACCCCAAATATTTTGTCACTGGAAAGCCTTTACATAAGTCACTTTGTTCCTTGATCAAGGCTTGAATCAACCAGCACCCTCTGTTAACATTTCTGTGCTCTCCACCTTATTTCTCTCTGGAATCAGAGATGGGAAATTATCCTCCCACTTAGACATTAATCTCTAATTTAGTGATATGCAAACAGAAATTACCACTGAGAAAACCACTTTTAATATTAAAACTTCAGAAAGACTGCAGGTTTCTTGCCTCTATCACACTGTGCCCCAGAGCTTTCAGCCAAATAAGATCAAACCAGAAGAGAAACAGAACAAGAGGAGCAATCGAGTCCTACAGAAAGCTTTATGGATTGGGGATAAGCACACCAGCCCTCACCACCGACCAGGGCTTCCAACACAGCAAGTTACCTTTTAGAAGTAACCTCTTTTTAAGGAATATAAGCAACTTTATGTTGACTTTCAACTTTAAAAAACAGAAAAATAGAAGTACTCTTTGAAGTAGATGAAAATCAATCCCTACATGGAGAGGGGATTGGGAGGGCTTTGAAAGCAAACCTGGTAGTGTAAGATTCCTAAGGCATGTGCCACCACGGTGATCTGGAACATCATTGAAATGGCAACTTATGCTACTCTCACTGAAAAAACCAAATAGACAGCTAAGCATGGATTAAAACACGTCCCTGTCAACTTTGAATGGGTTTTATTTGTCTTGAAGTTCAACCTACAATGGTCTTTCAGAATCACAGAACCATTCAGGTTGGAAAAGACCTTTAAGATCAAGTCCAGCCATAAACCTAACATTGCCAGGTCTACCACTAAACCCTGTCACTAAATGCCACATCTACATCTCTTTTAAATACCTCCAGGGATGGGGACTCCACCACCTCCCTGGGCAGCCCATTCCAGTGCTTGACAACCCTTTCAGTGAAGGAATTCTTCCTAGTACCCAGTCCAAACCTCCCCTGGTGCACATTGAGGCCATTTTCCTATTACCTGAAACCAGGGAAGTAAGACTGACGCCCACCTCGCTACAACCCCTTTTCTCTTTCTTCCTGACTTACGCTTTACCAATGCATTCCCTAAGGAGGATATTTAGCCAAAACTCCTTCAGCAAAGGCCAAAAGATCCTCTGGATACTCAGAAAAGCCAGACTCATTGTCAGCAAGCCTTTGCTAGGACCAAAATCCCTCCCTAAGCACAGCTGGGGTACACGTATGTGGAAACAAGTCCCAAAGAAAGAGCTGGGTCGCACTGGAGCACAACCAGTGCACGATCCACCAAGCAGAAATCACTGCGCTTGACATATCAGTTCATAGAGGAGAACTGGGATGTTCTTACCACTCTCAGACCACAGAGTAGGTTTGTCCCATCTCCAAGACGGCAACCCACTCCACGTTCAGCCGAATGTTCACACAGACACACTGGGTCCAAATCAAGGATCCCGCGTGCTGCCTGAATGTGGCCAGCGTGAAGCATTTAAAAAGCAAATAGCAGAGGAATGGCAACGAGGGAGACCAGAGGATAACCTGCATAAACAGAGGATTTGTATGATAACTTCAACTCCTCTGACAGACAGTAACACAATCAGCACAGGAACCTCCAGACATTGCTGTTGGGATCCACTTCACACTAGCAAGCATTCAACAGATAAACAGTTCACATGATCCAGAAGTCCTAGGTACCAAAATGACAGGCTACAAGTGTTTCAATGCTGCACTGAAGACACACACATTGCCACAGCACACCTGTTGAGCAGGAAAGGCTCCTTCCACAGAGGTACAGGAATTTAGCTCCAGCTACAGGCATCACATCTTCATTGAACAGTTAGAACCTACTTACTGCACATTTTTCCCCCATAGAAGACATTTCAATGTCTAATAGTGACAACAACACAAAGGGAGACAGACAACACTGAGAACACTAACCTGGCACAGGATCACAAACCTTGTATCAACAACATACGTGGAGTAATAGGAAAGGTTTATGCACATAGAGGTCTCTTCCCCAAAACACACCCTGCTCCTCCCTCCCACTTTCTGCCCGCACAGGAACAAAACCATACCTGGATCTTTTCGCCCTGGTTTTTCAAAGCGTCTGTCTCCCCTAGAAAGGCAGAACAGAAGTTTCAAATAAGGTTTTGGAACTGCTCCGCTCATTTTAGGTATGGCACGTTTTTGTTTATAACTTGGTAGGGGACTTTTTTAAAATCAGAGCTTGGTGGACAGCGTCTTTAAAGGTCCAAGGGACAACTACAATGTTCAGGAACTGATTTGCACGCAGCCTTTGGCTACTGGGTGTGTTTTGAAGTGTGACCCTGAGTACTGTCAACACTGTCGAGACTAAAGCTGCAGTGAACCCTTTAGCAATCCCTATTTACACCCACCACTGCCATTGCAACTGCCACCATTTATATTCTCTGGAAGGAGCTCCTTCTTCCCAGGAGCTCAGCAGAAAAGTTCTTCACTTAAACACTTTTACTTGCTCCTAAGTTTCTAAAAACATTACGGTGTTCACTCCATCTCAGAAATTCAGACGCTCCACTCAAGACACACCTCATCACCTTTCCTGAAGTGTTTTTATGAAGTCAAAAGGAAGATGTATGTAGAAAAAAAAGGGCTTTGAAGGGCTGGAGTTCTGTTACCTTTCCTCCCAACTCTGTGATCTGTGCATTTCCCTGCCCCCGCCTCGCCCAAATCCACCCTCCACTTCATCAAAACTTCTTTGGTAGAAACCGCTTTCTCCTCGGCCTCTGCCTGAAAAGACAAAAAACACAAGAGTGTTTGTACAAACAGTAACACAAGTTGAAAGAATCAGACAGGTTTCCCTTTCCTGGTGTCCCTGGGAACTAATCTGGCAGCCTTAAGCCCCAGGGAAATTATCTGGGGCAAAGGGAAAAAAGGAGCAAAGACTGAAGAGTTTTATGTAAAAACTGCTATCAAGAAGCACCACATCAGACAGAGCTGGCAAACAATTCTGAAATAAACACTATGCAGAACAACAAAAACCAGATACTTACCCAACAGAAGTTACCAAACACGGATGCACTGTTCACACAGCACCCACACAGTACACGTGTACCTCACACCAGTAACAGTAAGGCTGCTTCTAACAGCAGAACCCAGTGCAACAGCACCGCACTGCAGACGTACTCCTAATGACTGCTGTCATGGTTAATAAGGGAGAGGGAAGCTTCACCACTACGCAGCTCTAGTGGTTCCCAGCAGAAACCTCCCTCGGGAGCGGTGGGAAGAGCCGCATGGGTATAGGTAGGACACCATGAGGAAACCCAACAGCCACAACAGAGCAGTGATCTTCCTCAGTTTGTCAAGAAATGATTCTCTGTAGGTGGCTAAAGTACCAAGCCTCAAGTCCAAAAGTTACAGATGCATCCTCAAGTAAAGCATCTCGAAGTGCAGCAGTGCCTGGATAGGTGTTTGGTTGAAGAGAACAAACACCCACGCACATCCCCAGCCCTTCAAGAGAGCTTCCAGCACTCGTCAGATCAACGGCTTGCATGAAGTTTCCTGATCTACGGATGATAAACACTGCTCTGCAAAGTGCTACAGCAGAAGCAAGGGCAGGGTTTTATCTGCTAACTTACTATTGCAAGGATCTCATGGAAAGAAGACAAGTGAAACAGCTATCAGCTGGCTGTCAGGATAATTCCTCACCTATATAGACATGCAGCAGCTATAGTCAAGTCCAAGAACTAAAAAGCACGTGATAAAGGGAATTCTTGGCTGTGAAACTAGCATGAACTCGAATCCTTTCATGCTTTTCTTCATGGCTTCAAGAAAACAAACACCTCAAAGGATGAGGTGCAAGCCTGGCCAGGGATCTGGAGAAATAAGACAGAGGGACCAAACCAAACTGGAAATGAACCCCTTCAGAACAGCCTCCAGTCTTCTGAAGGCAGTAATGATAACAGCCCTCTACATCTAAAATCCCTGGATGCACCAAGGAACTGTACCATATTTCAGTGTCTCACAAAAGAACAAGGAAAAGAAAGGAAATAATTAAAGCAGTCACAACAGTTTCTCTATACCAAATCGCTTGCAAAAGAAAAGCTGCTTTCCAGGCAGAGGAAAAAAAAAGTGATCCCCATATAATCCAGTCACAGTTCTCAAATACACAATTCCCCCTATTAGGCAGCACAGGTTGCAGGGTGCATAAGGAAGCCACAAAGTTAATGTCTGCCCAATTTCTCCTTCTGCTTGAGAAACAGGATCTAAACATCCTCTTTGGCCAAACTGTCCTGTTTCTGGCAGCAGCAAAGCAGCTCTGTGGCAGAGCTCCCTGTCACACAGACGTGGGCTGCCTTTCCACGGAGTCCTGGGCATGCTTCAGTCTAGATGCAGATTAAACAGAGTAATGACAGACAGATATACTGAGATTTAATAGAGACCACATCTGGCTCAGGGAACGCACTGAGCTCCAGACGTCTGGAAGCTGAGCATATATGGGACACTTCTTCACCTCTGTATTTTTACCACAGTCCTTATTCTCGTGCCAAGATGCCTTCTTTCGGCTGGCCAGAGACAGCCTATTGAGTTAAAGGAGCCCTGGCCTGATTCAGCACAGCTGATCCCACACAAACTCAGGTGGAAACAGAGCAGCTGACTGAAGACTGAAGGCAGAAGAGAGATCTCTATCAGACCTATCCCTGGAATGGAAACACAAACACCTTCACTATGGGAAGCCCAGTACTACGAGGCTGACCACAGTCCTGAGTGCAAAACAAGTTGCAAAGGCAAGAAACAGTGAAGATGTGATACAAAATCAGAAGTAGCACCATGTTTACTCAGGTAAGGCATTATGGGTCCTCTAAGATTCTGGAAAATTACTCAAAGTTGTTATTCTCTACAGATAAAGCTCAAAAGGGTTTAAGCATCTCAGGCAATGGCAATCTTTGCGTAGTTTCTCCACTACAGGAAAGCTTTCTTCCTTCCTCTCACAGGAGATAAAGCAAAAGCAGATCACAAGAGAAAGGCAGAGTCAAAACAAAGCAGAGGCACTGACTCATCTCGTGTCTGAGGTAGTGGAGGTGGAAAGCTGCACACACTTTTCCAACAGAAACCAAACGGGCTGTCCTTTTCCGGTTTCTACACGGAATGACAGCAACACTCGTAGTGCTCTCCCTGCAGCCTGAGCAAGCATGAATGCACACTGATCACTGATAGCTGACACGACTAGCAGAGCCAGGAGGCGGTGATACTGGAGATTTCATCAACAAATAAAGCAAATGTCCTGTGTAAGGGGAAGAACAGAGCCAGATTTAACAACAGATTGGCTTATGGCAGCTTTAAAAGTATGTGAAACAACAGCCTGAGAAACCTTTCTCCACTTACCACCCTCTATGTCACAGTTCATCAGTATTTCAGTTATGCTCAGCCACCAAAATGGTCTGAATTAAAAGATAACCTTGCAAAATGCCCAAACAGATCATTTCAGCCATGCAGTATAAGGCTGCCTGTGGGGCCACGCTACTCCCAGCTGCACTGATACCACACAGCACCAGACAGGACCTCTGTCAGCCCCTTCTGCTCTGGTTGTGTTGCTGCACCCCTCCACTGCATTCCCAAGGCACAACACCCAGGGGCCCATTCAACAGCACCCTGCAGAAATACCTGTGCAGCTCCAGCAGGAACCAAGCAGACTGCAGTAAAACAGATCCCACCCAGCTACAGAAGATAAGTCGATGGTGAAGGAAATGTGTGGTGCACAAATCAGTTCTTCAGCAAGTATCACACAGATGAGTGGGACCTGAAAGTGCACACTAGGACACATGAAAAACGCTTGCAGAGAGGATAACGCTGCACACGTAAGCACACTGCTTGCCATCCTGTCTGCACTTGGCTTTTTGTGGCTAATAAGTCTAGAACGACATGCTTATTGTAAATAAAATCCTGCTTCTGAAAAGAGCCCTGGCATATGAGAAGCAGACTTTCTAAGTGTAGATGTTACACAGACAAAGTAATAGATGCCAATAAACTCTTCTGTTTAAGAACTGAATGCAGCAGCTGTGTCATTTGTATTTTCAGTAATTCCTTAAAAACCTCAGGATGAGGACATCAATACACTGGGTACTGTAATCCTAACAGGCAAAAGTCTCAAACCTGAAAACCAGAAAAGTCTGAATTTAAGTAAGAGATACAGGACAAGTAAGAGGGCAAGAAGCAGCATACGCTGTTGTTCTAATAGTCATGACAATAAAAAGCCCCAACACTACAAGCAAATTGAAATTACAGCGTGATAGGACTTCAGGATCTATGATCATAGCCATAACAGTGCATGGGAAGAGCAGGACGACTGTAGGTCAACCACTGCTGTTTAGGTGTGAGAACTTTCCCCTTTCACACAGCAGAAAAAACGGGCTATAAAAGGGAAAGA